>NC_091557.1:30204983-30207483 GCF_042767895.1 Penaeus vannamei
GTATGTATGTATGTATGCATGTAAATATGCAAATATATATATATGTATATATATATATATATATATATATATATATATATATATATATATATATATATATATATATTCATATATATATATATATATATATATATTCATATATATATATATATATATATATATATATATTCATATGTATATATATGTATATATATATATATATATATATATATATATATATATATATATATATATATATATATATATATATATATTCTACGAATACCCCATTGAACATAGCATCACATTTTTTGAAAAAGAAAGTGAAATGACGTAGGGCAGGATTACTCTTTCTTTACTTTACTATTTACTTTCTTTGCCTGCAAAGTGATTCTCGAGCCACTGTTCTTAATAGTGAGATACGATGCTAGGGATAAGCTTGTGCCACGTTTTCTGTTATCATTATTCATAGTCATCATCAGAAAAGGCTGTTCTTAGACAAATTGCCAGAGAAGGCGTTTCATATATATATATATATATATATATATATATATATATATATATATATATATATATATATATATATATATATATATACATATATATATATATATATATATATATATATATATATATATATATATATATATATATATATATATATATATATATATATATATATATATATATATATATATATATATATATATATATATATATATATATATATATATATATATATATATATATATATATATATATATATATATATATATATATATATATATATATATACATATACATATATATATATATATATATATATATATATATATATATATATATATATATATATATATATATATATATATATATATATATATATGCATATGTATATATATATATATATATATATATATATATGTATGTATGTATATATATACATATATATATATATATATATATATATATATATACATATATATATGTATATATATATGTATATATATATGTATATATATATACATATATATATATATATATATATATATATATATATATATATATGTGCATATATATATATATATATATATATATATATATATATATATATATATATATATATGATCATCATCATCTGGGGGCTAACGCCGACGGGGGCGCATAGCCGCATCCACCCTTTGCTTCCACCTTTTGGGATCCCTGGCAAGCCGCCAGGCAGGGACTCGGCCCATCTCGAGCTCCTCTCGACAGGTTTAATCGATCTGCCCAAGCCACGACCTCCTAGGTCGTCCCACAGGCCTCCTCCACCCAGGGCTGTCCCGTACAGAGACAATCTGGTGGGCAGGATCATCCTGGGGGAAGCGAGTCAGGTGGCCGTATAGCCTGAGTTGGCGATCCCGGATTGTGCATGTAACAGGTCCTGTGCTAATCTCACGGTGCAACCGTTGGTTGGACACGTGGTTCCGCCAACTGTACCCCATGATCCGGCGCAAGGACCTATTACAGAAGGCATCAAGACGGGACTCCAAGGCACAGGATAATGTCTAGGTTCCACTACCGTCTAGGTTCCACTGGCATTATCAGGGCCTTGAAGACACGTAGCTTGGTCCTTCTGCACAGGTACCGGCATCTCCAAATACTCTTGTCGAGAGAGTTCATGACCCCTGCTGCCAGGCCAATCCGTCTGCTGACTTCCTGGTCTGACAGCCCAGAGTTATGAACTACACTACCAAGGTATGTAAAGCTCGCTGTGACTTCAATGTCCTCGCCGCAGGCACGTACCGACCGAACAGGTTCTCCTAGCAAGTCCCCAAAGTCCTGGATCTTGGTGTTGGTCCAGGAGACCTCTAGACCCAAGGGCTTCGCTTCATTACTAAATGCATCGAGAACCACCACTAAGGATTCCAAAGACTCAGATAGAATAGCAACATCATCAGCAAAGTCAGGATCGGTAACCTTGATATTGCCCAGAGTTGCTTCACAATGACTTTGAACAGTAGCTCTGCCTAGTATCCAGTCCATGCAAGTGTTGAAAAGCGTTGGTGCAAGAACACAGCTTTGCCTCACTCCTGAACTAATAGGAAAGAAGCTCGACAGGCCCCCACCACACTTTACAGCACTTTCAGTACCAGTATATAGACGCTATCAGTCCAATAATCCTTGTTGGAATTCCTCTCAGTCTCAGGATCTCCCAGAGTGATTCCCGATGCACCGTATCGAACGCCTTCTTGAGGTCGATGTAGGCTGCAAGCAGCCCACGCCTGAACTCACGACGGCGCTCTACAATGACTCAAAGCGCAAGGATACGGTCAATTGTGAACTTACCAGGAGTTGATCCAGATTGCTCCAGTCTCTGATGCCTCAGTAGGTGGTCTCTGATACATCTCAGAATGATGAGGGCAAGAACCTTGCCTGGTATACAGAGCAGTGTGATGCCTCTGTGGTTGCTGCAGTCCCATCGGCCCCCCTTCCCCTTCCAGAGAGGGATGACCACACCCCTCAACAGGTCAAGGGGAAT
>NC_091557.1:30219983-30222483 GCF_042767895.1 Penaeus vannamei
ACGACAATGATGATGATAATGAAAGCAACGACAATGATGATAATAATGAAAGTAACGACAATGATGATAATAATGCTGATTATGATAATGGTCATGATGATGATAATAACGATGATTATAGTAATAATAATAATAGTAATGATAAAATTTATAATAAGGACGATAATAGTACTACTAATAATAATACTGATGATACCAACAAAATAACAATGATGATATTAATAATAACAATGGTAATAATGATAATGATAAAGAATAATGATAATACTAACAGCAACCAAAATTATTATGATAATATCGATGATAATAAAAATTATATCAGTAATAATCATAGTAATTATGATAATGATTATTATAAGCGTAATAAGAAGAGTAAAAATAATAGCAATAGTAATGTTAATGATGATGATGATGATCATTGTTATAATAACAATAATGATAATAATATTAATAATGATAATTACATTAATATTATTACTATCATCATTACTCTTACCATAATAATAATAATAATAATAATAACGATAATAAAATGATGATGATAAAAATAATAATGATAACAATAACAATGATAAAGATAATAATGACGATGATAAAATAATAATGACAATGATGAGAAGGATAATAGCAATGATAATAATAGTAATAATAATAATAATCCTTATCATACAAAAAATAATTACTATAGTTGTAATGACAAAATAGAGAGTAGTAGTAATAATGATCATGATAGTAATATCAATAGTACTGATAATAGTGACGACGATATTCATAATAATAATATTAATAATTTTAACGATGAAAATAACGATAATGATAACATTAATAATAATAATAATAGCAATTATGATATTGATATTAATAATAATCATAAGAGTAATAATCGAAATAACAATGATAATAATGATAATAACAATGATAATAACAATAATGCTTATAATGATTATGAGAGTAATAAGAATAATAATGTTAAAAAATAATAGTAGTAGTAATGATAATAGCAACAATAATATTATGGTAAATCTGATAGTAATAATGATAATGATAATGATATTCATATTGAGAATTACTATAATAAAAATTATATTAAAGCTGATGATAATAATATTAACAATACTGATAACAATGATGATAATCAAAATGATGATAATAGTGATAATAGTTATAATAGTAATGCTATTAATAATAGGAAATTTACCAATGATAATGATAATCATAGAGACAAAATATTAATTGTGATATAATAATAACAAAAACATCAGTAATACTACTGTTACTACTGCTAATAATAGTATTGATAATAATAATAATGATCATAATAATGGTAATGAAAATGATAATGATAGTGTTATCAATGATGGTAATGGTAATCATGATGATAATGATATTAGAAATAATGAAAACAACAACAACAAAAAACAAAAACAAAGACAAAGTGATAATAATACTATATATGATAATCAAGACTAGAGGCACTCAAGGAGCGCATACCTCCGCCAAGGCAATGAAAATACATTAAAATCCCCTCTTTCTCAGATACACTGACGTCCTTGTTTCCCTATCTCGCAATGCTAATATATCTTAAAAAAAAAAAAATGAAAAAAAAGAATCTTGATAGCTTCTAAGTTGGGCTAAGACACACCTCTGGTAAAAAAACATAATAAAAATCTGCTAATAACTTTTTGAGTTATCTTGCTAACCGACACACAAACTAACCAACTAATGCTACAAAAAGATCAGGATCACCACCAAAATGATAGTTATTACCATTATTATCATTGACATGTGATAATAATAATAATAATAATAATAGTAATGATAGTAGTGATAACAATGTTAATGATGATGATTATAAGGACAATAATAGTAACAAAGTAACAATAATAGATGTTATTATCTATATCATTATCATCCTCTTGATACCTGCTATGGTTGTTTATTTGATAATAATAATGATTATAGTAATGATAATGATAAAAATACTGATGATTATTATGATAATGATAATAGTAATAATAATGATAATAATAATAGTAATATCATCATTATACCTGTTATGGTGGTTAACACGGTATCAATAATAATAATAATAATAATAATAATAAGGATACACACTTGAGGTATATAATTTATTGGAAATCTAAAGTCTTAAAAAGTCTTAATAAATGGAGCTATTTTCTGTTCCATGTCTCAAAATGTCTAAAATCAGCCCAGAGCATATCTTTGTTCTCGTCAATGTGCAAATATCTGTTACCAGCAAGGCTTGATTAAGTATCATTTGTTATTAGCATCAGACCTTGACATTTGCAGATCGACACGACTGTTTACTTATGGGCCGTGGAAAAAGAGAGAAAGAAGAAGAAATCTGGCGCGCAGTTTATCCGAATAGCTTTCTAAAAATCATGTCGGGGCGATTTTTTTTTTCTCGGTCACCGGCGCGACAAGTAGGCCTACACATAGTGGGGGAGTCTGTATTCAGCGAGAAGTGGCTAAATGTCGA
>NC_091557.1:30234983-30239983 GCF_042767895.1 Penaeus vannamei
TACCATTACTATTATTACTATCGTTATTATTGTAATTATTGCTACAATTATTATTATTATTATTGTTGTTTTTATCATCATTGCTTTTGTCATCAGTATCATTATCATTGTTATTATCATCATCATCATTCTTATCATTGTTGTTGTTCTTGTTATTATTATTTTAATTATCGTCCTTATTATCATTATTATTATCATTACTATAATCATAATCTTTATCACCATCCTCTTTATTACGGCTCTCATCGGCCTCCGCCTGATCACTCCCTCCGCCGCTTCCCACAGGGTACCCCGAGTGCGGCGGCGTCGGAGGCAGCACCATGACCACGCCCTCGGGCATCTCCATCACCCTCGGCGCCCCCATACCCGCCCATCCTCACGCCCCACACCCACTCAATCCCCACTCTCAGCTGCACGCCCATGGCCCCGGCCCGTCCACCAGCATCGCGCCCAATCCGAGCAGCAGCGCGGGCGGCTCGCCCACCCACACCACCTCGCCCATCACCTTCACGACGCTCACGGCAGGGGCGCTGAAGCGGAAGCAGAGGAGATACAGGTGAGGATGAAGGCAGAAGGAAGGCGAGGGCTTCGGCAGGGGGAGAGGAGGGGGCAGGGGGAGAGGGGAGACTGCCTAGGGATCCCAGGACAGAGAAGACTTGTGTGACCCTAATTTTAGAGTTTCAGAAATTATTCAGATTTTCAAAAGTTCGTCAGAAGTAGCTGGCTGAAAGGAGTAGCAGTAAGACGTTTATGAAATATAACGTTTATACTTACACTTGCACATGATCATATGCAAAAACAAACAAGCAAATAAACCCCTCTCTTTTCACACACACTCTCAAGTACATACATAAATACAGGAAGAGGTATGAATGTGAATGAATATCTTCCCAATACAAGAAACGTATTTCACCGATTTCAAATATATCTTCGTCAGAAGTACATTATCTTTATTTCTGTCGAAGATTTTTAAGATTCCTTCTTATTCATACCTTTTCTACATTTCTCAACATGAATACGGTTCACACACAACACACACACACACACGAACACGCACACGCACACGCACACGCACACGCACACGCACACGACCACGCACACTCACACGCACACGCACACGTACACGAACACACACACACACACACACACACACACACACACACACACACACACACACACACACACACACACACACACACACACACACACACACACACACACACACATATATATATATAGATAGATAGATTAAAAGATAGACAAATAGATATAGATATATACATATATTCAAATTCACACACATTTTTCTGCCTGTCCCTCTCCCTCGCCACACGCCCTCCGAGACCCACATGACCAAGGCCCTTCCTCCCGCAGGACGACCTTCACCAACTTCCAGCTGGAGGAACTCGAGAGGGCCTTCCACCGCACGCACTACCCCGACGTCTTCTTCAGGGAGGAGCTGGCCATGCGGATTGACTTGACGGAGGCCAGGGTGCAGGTAACGGGGTTCTGCTTTGGGTTCTCACGCCGGAAAAAAATATTGTTATTATTATTATTGTTATTACTATTATTATTTTTCTTAATCTTGTTGTTGGTATCATTATTATTATGCTGCTGCTGATGATAATAATAATAATAATAATAACAATAATAATAATAACAATAATAATGATAATAATGTTACTATTAATATTGTCGTTGTCATTACATTATCATTATTATCTTTAGCACTATTATTTTCATCATTATTATTATTATCGTTATTATTGATAATAGTAGTAATTATTATTAACAGTAATAGAAATATCCATTATTGGTATTTTTACTGTTATTATAACTATTACAATCATTATTATCATTTTTATTATCATTACTATTATAATCATCATGGTTATTATAATTATAATTATCGTCATATTATCTTTATCATTACCCTCATTATTATTGTTTTTAACTTTGCTACCATTACCATTATCATCATTATTGCTAATATTATCTTCATTACTATTTTTATCATTATTACTGTTATTATTATTACTACTATTGTTCTCTTTATTGTCGTTGCTGTTATTTTTTGCTGTTCCTTATCACTATCATTATCATTATTAGTAGTAGTAGTAGTAGTATTGCTATCACTATTATTATTGTTATTATCATTTTTATTATTATCATTATTATTTTATCATCATTATTGTTATTACTACTATCATTTATTATCATCATTGACCATTGTTGCTGTTTTGTTGTTCCTGTATATAATTGTGATAATCATATAAGAATGAGAGAGAGAGAGAGAGAGAGAGAGAGAGAGAGAGAGAGAGAGAGAGAGAGAGAGAGAGAGAGAGAGAGAGAGAGAGAGAGAGAGAGAGGAAGGGAAAGAAACACACCTACAGCTAATGTCTCCCCAGGTCTGGTTCCAAAACCGAAGAGCGAAATGGCGGAAGCAGGAGAAACTGGCCGTAAAGCACCAACAAACAGCGGCGGCTCAGCAGATAGCGGCGCAGCAGATGACGGTGGTCCAGCAGGTGTCGGTTAGCCAACAGGCAGTGAACACGACGCTAGCAGGGAACAAGCACGAGCAGGAGAGCCCCAGTTTGTCCTCCATGCCACGTAAGCAGGCGTGGGAAAAAGCGGGTATAGATAGGGTTTGGGAAGGGACGGAGAGAGAGAGAGAGAGAGACTGAGGGAGAGAGAGAGAGAGAATAGCGAAAAAGAGAAAGATAGAGAAAGAGAAAGGTAAAGAAAGAGAGAGAGAGATAGAGATAGAGAGATTGACTGATCGATCCTTCCTTTTCGTTGAAAATTATTTTCCATTTATCCATTACTCTCCTTGCTATGTTAATTAACCCTCACCTTACTTCACCTTACTTCATATCCTCATAATTTTGTCTCTATGGCGCTTCAGTTACTACTCTTTATTATCATTATTGCCTCATTTCCCCCCTTTTATATTTCACATCACCACCAATGCGTTAATGTTTAATTAAAATGTCAATGATTTCTTGCCTCCATTTTCCATATCATTATCTATATACATAGAGTAAGACAATGAAACAGACACTCTTTTTCTCTCTCCTTTGAACATGCAGCAGTCACCACGTCTCCGGAAGTGACTTCGTCCTCCGTCGCTCCGCCCTCCACCCCGCCCACCGGCTCTCAGGCGCAATCCTCCGGGCATCACCTCTCCTTCGGTGAGTTTGCTAAAGTATTCTATTGTATTTTTATTTATCTTTTATCTTTGTATGATTATTGTTATTATTATAATTGTTGTTGTTGTTGTTGTTGTTATTATTATTATTATTATTATTATTATTATTATTATTATTATTATTATTATTATTATTATTATTATTATTATTATTATTATTATTATTTGTAAGCAACGTTTTTCTAGGATAACTTGCTACAGTTTGGTTTGAGTCGATCTCCTGAACGAATTCCATGGTGATATTTTGCCATAAATTGTATGATTGGGCAATTTAACGTTCTCTTTTATATTCTGTTTTTTTTATGTATCTTTTTTTATTTCTTCATTCATTTTATTTATTTATTTATTTGTTATTGTTAACATTACTTTTGATGACTGTATTGGTTTGCGAAGGGTGCTCCGAATATAAGGTTAACTTCGACTGCGCCTGGAAAAGAAAACCGAATTTTAGCGTATGCGCGGGTGATGCCCCTCCCCCACCCACCCCCACCCACCCCTACCCCTTTCCCGCCTCAGCATCCCACTCCTTCCATCTCCTCATTATTCTCCTCATCTCAGCACTTCCCGCCGACCGACCGCCAGCTTAATCACGGCACCCCGACGCGCATCACGTGACTCGTCCGGCCAGCCAATCAGGACTCGCCGCGTCACATGATCCCGAAGCAATATGGCAGGATAATTAACCTCGGCCTTTAATACAATTAGCAAAGCCGACATCAAACCGGCGGTCCCGGCTTAACTCGGGCTATTTGATCCTGTGACGGAATCTGAACCTTTTAATTAAGGATGAACTTGTGGAAAATCATTAGAAAAAAGGGGATGGAACCCATATAATGTGTTCAATTTTTTTAGCTCTTTTCATTTCGAATATTTCGGTGTTTTCAGGTTCGTTACTATTGGTTATTATCTGTTGCTGTTGCTTTTATTGTCGAATTTGCCAAAATCATTCTATTTATTTTCATGAAAACTCTTTTTGTCATTATCGCTATCAATATATTAGCTGCTTTTATTAGTGACTATCATCGTTGTTATCACCAACAAAAGGATGGCAACTATTTCTTTTATTATTACTATCATATTTACTATCGTCATCATTAGTTATATATACACACACATGTATATACATACATATATACATATATATATATATATATATATATATATATATATATATATATATATATATATATATGTATATATATATATATATATATATATATATATATACATATATATATACACACACACACACATATGTATATACATATATATATATATATATATATATATATATATATATATATATATATATATATATATGTATGTATGTATGTGTGTATATATATATATATATATATATATATATATATATATATATATATATATATATATATATATACATATATAGTAAATATATATATACACACACACAAAGACACATATATATATATATATATATATATATATATATATATATATATATATATATATATATATATATATATATATATATATATATATATATATATATATATATGAAAATTAAAACAGGCACAGAAAGAACAGAAGACATACATACATACATACATACATACATACATACATACATACATATATATATATATATATATATATATATATATATATATATATATATATATATATATATATATATATATATGTATGTATATGTGTGTTTTGCGTATGCATTTGTGGTACTTCGGCGAGTTTTCTCCGGCTGCCTTCCTGTTCCCAACTCAAGGCCTCTCTCCGCCTCCCACAGGATCCACGT
>NC_091557.1:30252483-30254542 GCF_042767895.1 Penaeus vannamei
ATATATATATATATATATATGCGCACACACACACACACACACACACACACACACACACACACACATATATATATATATATATATATATATATATATATATATATATATATATATATATATATATATATATATATACATATACATATATATGTGTGTGTGTGTGCATATGTATACATGTATGTATAAATGTATGTATATGTGTATATATATGTATACATTAGAAAAACAAAACAATGAAATTGTTTGGCTTGCCAGGGGACCCAACAATGTGGAGACGTAATATGTTTTGCCAGTGTAGGCAGCAAATAATGAGGCAAGAAGTCGGTAACTAAAAGCTGGCATATTCGATCACCTTGCTAACCCTGAACTCAAAATCAGGATCACAAAGAAAGAGATAGAGAGATCAGAGGGAAATCAGAAAGAGAGAGAGAGAAATCAGACATACAGAGAGAGGAAGAGAGTGAGATCAGAGACAGAATGTGTGAGACGGAGACGTTATGCCTGACAAGTTATATTTTCTCATCCTTTTCCAGGTAAGTGATAACTCGGGGGAGTGAAAAATGCTGGAAGTCAAAACTTTCCAACTAATACTATAATCAGATGTATTGGAACTGTTTACCAACCAAGATTTCCAACTGAATGTTTGTGGACCACGACGGCACAAGAAAGCTGCCGAAGATGAGAATACAATTTGACTGAGGAATGATTTTAAAGTTCCTGGCTCTTTGTTAATCCTGCTCTTTGCGGATTAAAACCAAAAAAATCTCGATTTTGGCAAGATGCCAGAGAAGTCTGATGTTCCCTACTCCAACAAAACACGCTCCTTTATGAGACCTTTCCAAAAAGAGGTCGATCATCTCTCTATCTCTTTCTGTTCTTGAGGGATCCTGCTTCTAAAAATGGTCATACCACTGTATGTGTATCTTAATCTAGGCAAATTAGGACCCCCCTGTATTTCAGCTTCTACTACACCTCCAAAGTTTCAAGTTCCTAGCTAATCGGGAACCCTGTTTTGCAGGACCCTGAAAACCCGCTAAGGTGCATTTGTGTATTACTGCACTAGCCCGGCTGTGTCAGACGGCTTAAACTTTGTTTTACATACGTTTGGGGTTGTGATCTGTTGTTTGGGAGTAGATTGGAACTCATTGGCTGGGGGACTCCCCGCACTCCCTTTGGTAGAGAGATATTGGTTTTGGCGGGAGGACAGTTTGAGTTATTGGGTCCCCAGGGAACTGGACAGTGCAATAATAATGCATTTAATTCTTGTTTTTGTATGCAACTCAGCTTGTATTAGGCTTACTCTAATGTACCTTGGCACTTGTATATGTGCAGTTCCTAGGCCATTGTAAACTATGCTTTTGAGGCTAAACAAATAAAAAAATAGAATCTTGGGCAAAATGCCAAATGACTCAGATGGTTCCTATACCGAGAGGATCTGCTCCTTCATGAGACCTTTCCAACAAGTGGTCGATCAACTTTCTATCTGGTTCCGTTCTCGAGAGATTTGTGTCCTCCAAAAGTGGTACCACTGTATGTATCCTACCTTGGGCGATTTGGGCCCCCTCTATATCTTAGCTTCTACAGCGCCGATTCCAAAGGGGCTTGTCAAGGTTGAAGATTGGACCGACTACACCCCGGCCCCAAATGGCCAAGTTCCTAGAAAGTCAGGAAACCTGTTTGGTAGGACCCCGAAAACCCGCAAAATTACATTTGCGTATTACTGGACTGGATTCTTATTCGTTATTTTACGTACGTATGGGCTATTGGCCTGTTGCTTGAGAATACACAGGAGCTTGTTGAAAGGAGAGGGCTCCCCCGCACCCCCATTCTGTGGAGAGATTTTGGTTTTGGCGGGGGAACACCCTCCCCACCCTCCGTTTTTGAGATTTTGGGGAGGAGTAGAGTTGGGGTTGTTAGGTCACCGGGGCACTGGTCAGTGAAGTGATATCTATCTATCTACCTATATATATGTATATGTATATATACATATTTATGTATGTATATGTATATGTGTATATATATGTATACATGTCTATCTATCTATATCTGTCTATCTATC
>NC_091557.1:30255042-30260042 GCF_042767895.1 Penaeus vannamei
CATATATATTCTCTGCCTCAACCTCCATAGATGCCTATTTTCCTGTGGCATGTCTTCTCTTGACACTGGGCCCTTCTCTCCCGTTGCTAGCCAATTCCACCAAACCATTTTCCCCTGCTCCTACCTTTGCTTCTCCATGTTTACCTACTCCTTTCTCCAAAACATGGATACCCTTCTCTCCCATTCACCCTCCCCCCCACCTCTGACCTCCCCCGTTTTCTGTCCTTTTCTTCCTCCATGGTTTGCCTTTTTGTTTCCGTTTTTTTCCTTGGCCATGTCTCCATTCATTACTCCAGGACTCATGTTTAACTGAGGGTTTCCCAAATCCACTACCGGACTGGTTTAAATAACCTTCCAAATCGCACTTTCAAATACACCCCCCCTCTTGAATCTAGTGTCTTTACTACAGAACTATATGCACCCCTTTTTTGCCTTAAAACACATATACTCCTCCCTCCTCCCTTTTCCCTGTAATTCAATAACTCTCATAAAGTCTACCCAATCAACCAACCCCCCTTGTCTATAAGTCCAGAATGGTTGTTACCTGCCCCCGCTTAAGTCTATCAGATTTTGCTGGGTGCCCAGCCATGAGGGAACCCCCGGCAATGAACAGGCAGATCTGCACGCTATGCCGCTATCCACATCACACCAACTACGCCCCTCACTTTGACCGCAGATTATTATCCCCATTTTGAGACCTTCCTATATCCCCAATGGTAATCTTTCGGGTAAGTTCCCCCCAAAAAAAAAATTACATACTTAAAACTATCAATTCTTGGTCAGTTTCATTTCACTGGAACACTTTGGGGGAAGGCTCTCGCCCTTACGTATTGGCCATACCTGTCTAACATACCCCTATCTAATGTCTGTTCACCCACCCTATGTCCCCTATGTAATGTACCCCTTTCAGTTCCACACATTCTGTTTTACTACAGCCCAAACCTCTGATTTTTCCCCCCCTAACCTCCCCAAAATATCAAACATCCAACAAAATCCCACTCTGCCATGACCCTCGACACATACATATCCTTTCACTTGATCTAATTCCCTTACCTAAACCAGCAAACCCCCTTTCCCCAACTCCTTTACCCATCTTTAACCTTTCAATATTTTTTTTAGATGGTTAACGAACACAACTATCTCCCTTCCCCCCCTTTACAGTACTGCTGCTGGTAACACCTGCTTTAGTTCTGCCTGTGTGGGGTTAAAGTTTGGGGCAGGGGGGTGGGTCTCGCTCTGAGGTGGAGAGGGGAAATGGTTTAGATGTGTCCCTTCCTCCTCTTCAGGGCTGTTACTGGATCACTGCCTCATGGCAACCCGAATGCCTTCTCTGTCTCCTCATTCTACCCACCCAAAACTGTTGCTCTGCAGTGACTACAACAGTCTTTTCAAAAAAGGTTATTGGGTTTTGGGGAATCTTTATTCCTCTGGTTCTTTTTTGCACACTTTGGAGGTATCCGGTGTCGGTTGGGAGGGGCGCCCCTTCCTCTTGAGGAGCCTTATGAGCCTTATGACATCCCCAGTGCTGTGTGCCCAGGGGCACTGGCTTATCTTTAGCACCTGAGGGTAGGTTTTTTGGCAAAAAGCATCAAGTGGCTCAGGCAGATATGGTCAAAGCTGTATAATCTTTTCCCAAATCAAGGGTCGGTTTGGGGGGGGGGGTCCTTTCAGGGTCACCAGGTTGGCTGGTTGGGATCTTCCCTTTTTGATCTCAGGAAGTTCGCGACCGGGGGATCGATTGATCCCTCCATTCCATATGAAACTGAGAACCCAAAGAAAAACCATCCTGACTTTCCCTCTCTTCGGGATTCAGTGGTAAAATACGCACCTCCTTCATTGGGTTTTTACATCAAGTGGGGGGAAGTGTGCAGTTTTATCAGGCAAGTTATGCAAGTCAGTTTGATTTTTTCCTTCCCCCGCGGGCGGGTCAAATCAACCCTAATAATTTATAAAATGATTACATTTTCTCTTCTGAAGTACTTGCATGCATTCGTTGTCGTAGACTTAAAATTTTTGGGAAACCCAAATTTTTTATTTCCCCGAGCTGCTAAACCACTTGGAAAATTTTCATATTGTTTATGGGATGCAAAGTTAAAAATTTTAAAAAAACAATTGTAGTTCATAATTTCATTCAATGTGAAAACATTTTCAATCACAATGCAAGTGATGATCCCTGATGCAACGCATTCCCATAATTCAAACTCAGCAACAAGAAACACGAGGCTTACAGTAGAATCTATGGTTTCATATTTTAAAGTATTATATTTCCCCGGGGTGGCTTGGGGTCACCCGCGGAAGAAGATCTGCTGGTGGGTCCACTTTTGAATGGCAAGATCGAATGATCTAGGAACATATTTTCTGGTTATGGCCTCCTGTACTAATTACAGTGAAAAAAAAACCTTTTTTAACTGTATTCTTATTGCAGCAGAACCTCATTCCACAGAGAAGCTATGGCATCCGATCAGGTGGCTGCGGCCCGGGATCAAGTATTCAGGGCACACAAAATTTAAACCGAACATTTGCAGCGATTAAGGCAAGAACAGGTCAACTCCTTTTTTGCCTGTCCTAAAGAAACCGCCTCACTGCCTGAGAGGAACCCCCCGGGTGTAAACCTTTTTTTGGAGTTCCATTGATATCAATGTTAAATTGAGGTGGCAAATCATCTCATGAGGGTTTTCCCTTTTGATTTGCCTCGCCATGACGGGTTTCCTGCGGAACAGGGTAGCTCGGTTTGCCTCTCATCCCCAATGCTCGGGCCCAACTGGTATATTTCAAACCTTCGGGTTTTTTAAAAATTAAAGTGGGGGAAACGCCTTGGGAATCCAGACCCCCCCCCCAAGTCTGTTTTTGGCTTAGGTCGTTTAGGCCCCTCCCTGATTCGGGGTTTTGATCGGGGGAGTGGCTTTTTTTTTTTAGTCAAACCTATGTTCACAACTCTGTCGGGGAAGACTTTTGGGGGGAAGTCAGAATCCCCCCATTTTGGGTGCAGTACTTCTCATTTAAACATACAGCACTAGGACTTATTCCTTTTTTTCCCCGGTAGTTTCGTGTTTATAGCATATATTTTTGAAAGGGAAAACCGATTTACAAATTAAAAATTAACGTATCGACGGCCCGCCGACCGTTTTCTTGTCTATTTGTTTTTGGTAAGAAAAAGTGATGTGATAAGTAACTCTAAATGTTTTATTTAAAATCTCTAATATAACTTTTGTTGACTTTACAGACACTTAAAGATATTGATAATTTCCTCAATGAATTATACAGACAATAGGTTTTAATTGCACTCGGGAAAACCCCGGGTCCCCGAAGAAAAAGAACGCTCTAGGTCAAGTTATAGATGGCTTCCCCGGCCCAGTTTTCGCATCGAAGGGACTGACTCGGCCTAGATATGGCCAGACCTAGCGTATAAAGGGCCCTTTGAATTGCGCCTTTAACCAAAAGGGGATACACAGCCATTGTCTCATATTAACGGCACTACGGGGCCTTTTTGAGGCCAACAAAACAATGACTATGCCCATGGGGATAAAACATTTAAACTAAATCTTGGGAAAAATATGCAAGATTCCTTATAAAAAAAGGGGTGCCCTTTTTGGGGTACATGAAAAACGTGAATGTAGAACTTAATGTCTTCTCTAAATAAAAAACCCTTTCTCAAAAAATGGCTAATATTACAAGAGGGGTTAAAGCTTTAATTTTCATACCAATTACCAGGTAACAATGATGTAAATATTGGCATTAGAATTAATAAATTTAAAAATTTATAAATAAAACAATTACATCCGTGGCGAGGACAGCACTGTTCACAGATACACACTTAGCCTAACCTATCGGGAAAAGTAAATCTCAATTATATTGGAATATTATATTTGTTGCCTTATTTAGAAGTCCATGATTGGTTCGTGCACACCTAGTAACACTACAATTGAGCAAAACAAATTATAATGTTATATTAAACCCCTGACTCCCCCCCAATCCCTTGCCCGTTGTTGTCGTGGGGGGGCTTAGGAGACGAAGACTGAGACCCAATACAGGGATCTCCCCTGCCTAGGGCCTCAGCCCTCGACTCAACTAATTTTGCATGGTCTTTTTTTCTCCAGCTTTTGTTTCCGTCTCTTCTCCATCCCCTTCTGCTATCTACTTCCTAAGGTGTGAGAGCCGTGCTGAGAGGATGAAAGGCTGACCTAGTGCCAGTCCTGAACGGCCAGCGGGAACTATGGGCACGGTACTCCTGACTAATCTAGCCCTTACCTTCAGTAGCGAAAGGAGGTGGACCGAATTGGCCTATTTACATAATCCAGGTTCCCCATGACCAGTAATGAGAATGTAATCCCTTTATTAGAGGCTATGAGGCTAGCCCCTTTATCAAATAGCCCCAACCCAGGCTCTCCTTTGACCACGGCTCCGAACACTGAAACTACTGCCCACTCCTCAATGCCTACTAGTGCATTACCCACCCAAGCAGAGAATCAATCTCCAGAAGACATTCCTACCCGCCCAACTTCCTCAAATTCAACTCCACCCCTGCAACCTTCATCAAACAACCAATCCTCCCTTATTACTACCTTGCAACCTTATTCTCCATCATTCCGTAATACTCCCTCTTCCACACGTCCCCGACTATCCACCACCACCAACCCTACAGATATCTTAAATACTCTGTTTAGCCCAGCTAAATGGGACCGATTTTTCGTGATCCCTGCTACAGCTCCTTACTCAGGCAACACTCTTCTCTTTCAACAATGCCTCCAAAAACAAGTAGGTAGAGTCCCTTTCTATACCAGACGCGATCGCTCCCGTCTGGTAACAGTCAGATCAGAAACTGAATCTATAGCACTGTCAAATTTAACTGATCATTCTGGCAACCCCATTCCTGCAGAACCTCATGCAACCCTTAATACCTGTACCGGAACTGTCTCTCTCTCCCCAGCAAACTGCCCAGTCGATACCAAAGATTGGTCAGACTGTGGAGAAGACTTATTAGGATGCCTCAAAGACCAAGA
>NC_091557.1:30273669-30288669 GCF_042767895.1 Penaeus vannamei
CAGAGGACCAAGATCTACAGGCATACAAAATCTCCCTTCCAGACGTTCCCTATCCCAGACGAAAGGTTCCAACACATCCACATCGATATAGTGGGACCCCTGCCCTCGGACGACGGTTACAGCTACATCCTGACGATGATCGACCGATTCACCAGATGGCCCGAGGCTACGCCTATCCGCGACATCACCGCAGCGACGGTCGCCAGGACCTTCTTCAGCACCTGGATCTCCCGTTTCGGCACGCCGGATACCGTCACTACCGACCGCGGCGCCCAGTTCGAGTCGGAACTTTGGCGCCAGCTGATGGTACTACTCGGTTCCAAGAGAATCAGGACGACCGCCTACCACCTGCGCCAACGGCATGGTCGAGCGCCTCCACCGGCATATGAAGCAGGCCCTGACATCCTCCTCCTCCAACAGGAGGTGGGTCGACCAACTCCCCCATGTCCTCCTTAACATCCGGACATCCTTCAAAGAGGACCTGCAGTGCACCGCCGCGGAAATGGTCTACGGAACAACGCTCGCCCTCCCTGCAGATTTCATCGTCACAGCCGGCAACTTCGAACCAGGAACCTTCGGCAAACAACTCTGCGAACGGATGACCCGGGTACGCAGCCGACCGACGAGACCCACCCGACAACAGGATATATACATGCCCCCAGGACTCCAGGATTGCTCTCACGTCTTCGTGAGAAAACATCCCAGACCTCCTCTCTGCCCTCCGTATGAGGGTCCATTCCCGGTCATCCGAAGAAGCGACAAGACGATCACCATCCGCCGCCCAAAGGGAGAAGACACCGTGACTGTCGACCGCGTCAAACCCGCACACCTACACCAGCCCATCAAAATCACCAAAGTCCGTTTCGCGACCGCGAAACTAGAGGGGGAGTGCTGTAGTGGTTCCTGATTGGCCATCAATTGAGAACCGCACCTGACCTGTGATTGGCCGACTCCTGCCTCTGAACCGCCCAAACTGACCGAGTAAAACATCGCCGGTCAGGTTCATAAGCAGCCGGACCTGAGCCGAAATCATCATTCGCCTCACGACGGTTGCTGACATCACTTGTGCTTGGTTCATCACCAAATAAAGAGATAAAAATCCAGTTCGGTTTTATAACCCCAACAGTATGTCTGTGAGGCCTTAATACTGAATTCTGAAGAAAACATTCAGACAATAATTGCATTGTGTAAGAGAGAGAGCACCGGTATTCTATTGTGGACAAAATAAATTGCGAGGAACGTATATTGCCAGATATAAGATGATCCCGTTTTCTCTTATGGTCGGTAATATGGATGCAGCTTTCCTTATTGCAATCGAAATTTAATTCTCAGTTTTCTAAATTTCTAAACATACACACATTATTATGATGTCTTTATATCTATTTCTCTACGCATCTCTGTCATTCTCTCTTTCCCTCTCTTTATCTATCTATCTATCTATCTATATATATATATATATATATATATATATAT
The DNA here is from genome assembly GCF_042767895.1 of Penaeus vannamei. Classification (NCBI taxonomy): domain Eukaryota; kingdom Metazoa; phylum Arthropoda; class Malacostraca; order Decapoda; family Penaeidae; genus Penaeus; species Penaeus vannamei. The sequence goes on from NC_091557.1 coordinate 30,275,143, forward strand.
ATATATATATATATATATATATGCGTACATACACAAATAAGGTGGTTGCGGTAATTGTGTTATTCAGCTCGGGTTTTATCTTTCGGATCAGCAATGACTCCGAGATAATGAGGTCTTGGCGGGATGAGTGTGAGGCTAGTATATGGAAATCTGTTTTAGAGAAAAGATGTCAGTGTTTGTGAGTGTGTTCTCTTATGGCCGAGAACGATGGTCTGCTCAGTGGAAGTCCAGTGCGAAATGACAAACCTTTATGTTCCAATATGCGGTGGTGTAACCATCGTGAGCTTGAGCCCACGTACCTGACTTGGCAGTCGGGACAGGTAAATAAGTAAACAACATCAGAACATAAGTTGGTGTGACATTTCGTTGGCTGTTTTTAAAAAATTGCAATAGAATTGTTGTTGCTAAAGACAAACGTGAATTTTATTTGTGGGTAATTGTTTTGTAGAGGCATCTTTAATTGTTTTCTAATTTCAAAGCTTAATTTCCCCATAAAAGGCAGTTTCACGTATCTATGATCTCTATTTGCTGTTGATACAGTAGGTTGATTCGAGAATTTCTTACAAAGAAAGGTCTTAGTAATTTTGTCAAATAAATACAGTGGATAACCGTTTCTTAAAAAAAAAAAAAAAAAATCTTTTAGAAAATTAATTTCATCATGGAAGAACGACCAGTTGCTACACAGGTTGTAGTCTCTCGTGATGAGTGTTTTTATACTGTTTATTTTGTAAATGTATGGGATATTGCTAAGAAAGTGAAGGCCAAGGCCAGTAAAGGTTGGTTTACGGTAGATACTTGTGTGGAAGCGTCTATTATTATTGGTGATGTACATGTCTAAAAAGGGTAATTGGTTGTTCTGTTGTGTTTCACAAGTAAATTTAATGCTCTGGTGTTTAGACTTGAGATAATTCAAATATAAATTTACGTGCGAAGGGTGTTTGAACATGACAAAAGTATCATCAATATATCGTCGGTAGTAAATAGGTTTGAATTCGGGTGGGCATTGGATTAACCAATTATGTTCATGGTAACAAAGAAATGCATTGGCGTATGAGGAACCAAGTGGGGAGCCCATTGCTACTCCGTCTGTTTGGGTACATAGATCATTATCATACGAGAATACAGAGTGATGAGCTGCAATATGGAGTAACTTTTTAAAGCTATCTTTAGTTAAATCAAATTTGTTAAAATGAGTGGAGTTGATGTTGTTCACTATAATCTCTGATGTTTCTAGAAGTGGCACATTCGTAAATAATGATTCCACGTCGAAACTCGCCATGGTGATGGGTTGTTCAGGGTTTAGTGAAGTGATTTCATTTGCAAAAACTGTGGAATTTTCAATTGTGTACTGATTTGTAGTTAACGGAGAAATAATTGGAACCAGAAACTTAGCAGTGTTATATAGTTAAAAGTGGCAATCGAGGAAATAATGGGTCTTTAAGGAATGTTTGGTTTGTGTACTTTGGGGAGACCATATAACAATCCGGGTTTGGAACCCGAGGTTGACAGGAAATTATAGGTGCTTGCAACAATGGATGATTTAATGGTCCGGAGTAGTCCTTTTAACTTATCTTCAAGTTATAACAAGTGAGTGGACATTTCAGTAGTGATTCTCTTGAATTTAGTATGGTCACTAAGAATATTAAGTACTTTCTGATGATAGTCGTCTTTGTTTAAAATGACTACTCCCCGACCTTTGTCTGGTTTGGTGATTATTATGGACTTGTCATTCTTAAGTGATTGTAGAGGTGACGTGAAACGTTCTGCATCACTTGTTTGTTTAGCCAGACGAGAGAATTTCTTGAAGGTGTTGTTGGCTATAGTTGAAATATTATTGGTGACATTATTAAATGAGTTATTATAAATATCATAGTTCTTTAGATTGTTACAAAGCTTTTCAAAATAGAGGTAAAATTTGTGAAAAGAAAACTTGGTTGGAGGCATACAATAATCCAGGCCATGAGAGAGAATATCTTTCTGTTCTTCGGTTAAGATTTTTTCAGAAAAAATTAAGATGACTTTGCTTTTTTCCACTTTTTCTCAATATCAATTCCTAGTTTCAAAAGTTTGTTACTGTGAATTTTGTCAACTTCAAGTAGTTTTTTATGGACATTCTTATTGATGAGTCTCTTGATACAAATATAGTCTAAGGGAGATAGATTAGAATTCAATAATGTTAATTCCTTATTGAGTTTTTCAGTGATTACAGATTCTTTTTTCTTTTGACTGAAGATTTCTCTGTCTAGGAGTATAAAACACCAGGAGCGATATGTTAGGGTACTCTCAAATACAGGGTTATGAACTCGAAAATTAAGGAATCTGGGAATAACATCATAAATCTTACATAAATTCAGGAACTTGACGTCTTTTTGCAGTTTCTTGGAGCAGTAGGAGAGCTTTTCGGTCCTCCTAAAACTGTCCAGTGCTGTCTTGCCATATTTGCATTTGATGTAGGTCGTTACAGGTTTGCCACTTGAGCGTCGAACAGTCAAAACGAAGAGGTAGACCAACACCGCCGTGAATAGTTTCATGTTTATTAATCAAACGTTTCGAAGATTAATCAAATCTTCACCATCAGTGCTGTAATACTGAACCAGAAAAATTGCAATTGGACAAATTCATTAATTGATTTGGTTTTTTACATTTAAACTAGACATAATACAAAAAACGTAAATAAAAGAACGTAAATGACAAAACAAAAACTGTGAAAATACAATATACACACAAAATATATATATATACAAAAAAAAAAAAATAATAGATATGATAATATGCAATTAACCAATCTGGGTGAAAGTCAGTAGTCGAGGTAATATCATCTAATCCCCATTGGCCAGCACTCAAATTGACTCTTCGACCTTGACCCTCCCCCTGAGACCTGATTCAGATCTTGTTCATCCTGTCTCTCTATCACTATATAAACTTGTCAAAATTCTCTCCTAGTATCCATTTCGGTTTTTGTCTGATGAGGAACTCGAGAAGAGTTCGAAACGTCACGCTTTTTCCTATATCTCATTGTGGCTAGTTTCATTTTCATTTTTGTGTTCACGTGATTGTGTTTGTGCTTGTGTTCATCATGGAAGCCACGTTCGTTCCCTTCGTACTGTCCTTCGTGTTCGCCACTTGCCCGGCGGTTGCACGGCCTTTTAGACAGTATGAACAAGCCCTGATTTCCTCCAGGAGGCGGAAAAACCAGGTCAAGTTTCTGCAGGACTGCTTACAAGAGCAGGTAAGTCCCCCTTCTTTTGGCCAGTATTTGTACAGTGCTAGACTAGGCATTCCCTTTTCCGATTGTGAAAGTAACCGCTTGTATGACAGTATTCGTTGCGCTAAATTAGATGTCGATGATGCGTTTTTTAAAGTTCGTGCCTCTTAGATTGCTTAGAGAGGTCACTCCCGCTCAATTTGTTGACGATCTTTTAGCCATTGCAGCGCGTAGATCTTCCCTTGAAAGCGAAAGTCATCAGAGATCCCTCCGCTTGGTGTAAATTTGTCGTCATATTCCCTTTCACGATATGAAACCGAACTCTTAGGTTTTGGTTTATCGTTTGCTACCAAACCTACCAAAGCGTTAATCATTGTCTTGATTATATTAAAGGTCTTGATAGTTTTATTGCCAAACAAAATAAATCGTCGATTAAAGATCTCAGTTATCTACCCCTTCGTTATCTTTTGGCCACCAGATCTCTTAAATGTAATCCGGACATTTTAATCACCAAAGCGGACAAAGGTAATAACGTTGTCATCCTTGATAGATGTGATTATATACGCAAAGCGAATTCCCTTTTTTACAATTCTACGTATCAAAAACTGCGTTCAAACCCTTACCCCACGGTAATTGAATCTTTTCGTAAAAACCTCAAACGTATTGCTGCTAAATGCCCTGAGCCCAAATTTTTTGATCGCTTCAGAACGATTAACCCATCGATTCCGTATTTTTATGGCCTTCCTAAAACTCACAAACAGGGCGTTCCGCTAAGGCCTATTATTTCGTCTTGTAACTCGGTCACCCGCCCATTAGATTCTTGGTTAGCGAGCGTTTTGTCTCCATTCATGGGATCCTTTTCTAATAGTCATATTAAACATTCGATGGATTTCATGGATAAAGTTTGAAATTTGCCGACGCACGATAAGAAACTTGTTAGTTTTGATGTGGATTCTTTATTTACAAATGTCCCGCTTGATGACGTGCTAGATTTTCTTGAAAGGAAACTTTCTTCGTTTCATCAGAGGATCCCTATTCCGGTCAATTGCTTTATCGATCTCATTCGATTGTGTGTTACAAATAATGTCTTTACTTTTCACGGCGATTTCTACAAGCAAATACATGGTATCGCGATGGGAAGTAGCCTTAGCCCGGTTTTAGCTAATTTATATATGGAAATGTTTGAATCAGAGTTACTTCCGTCAATCCTCCCGCCGGACACGATTTGGTTTCGCTATGTTGATGACATTTTTTCTATGTGGCAAATGAACCGTTCAGATTTCGATGATTTTCTCAATAGACTAAATAACCTCGCTCGTACCATTAACTTTAAAGTAGAATGGGAAGACTCAGGTAAATTACCTTTTCTCGACGTTCTTTTATCCAATGTGAATGGCTCGCTTAAATTTTCAGATTATCGTTATTACCCACACCGCTAATTATCTTCATTTTTTCTCGAATCACCCGCTTTACATTAAGAAGTCAGTTGTCTCGTCAATGTTCCTGAGGGCTTATAGGATTTGCGATAATGAATTCATCGATCGTGAGCTTGACAATATTTTCGAGACATTTTCAAAATTAGGATATCCTCGTTTTTTCTTAAATCATGCACATTCATCTGCGAAATGGAAATTTTTTAATCGTTCCCGCAACATGCAACAAGGAAGTGCCAAAAATCTCTTTATCATTCCTTACAACCCGTCTTTTTTTATGAAAAACGCCGTATGTTTAAAGGAGCTGGCATTGACATCGTCTTTACTTACCCGAACACGTTGCGCAATACTTTGATTAGACATAATATAACTAGCAGTGCTATTGAGACCTCTCCCGGTATTTACACGATTCCTTGCAAGGATTGCCCGAAATTTTACATAGGCGAAACCGGCATAACTTTTGAAAAAAGAATTAATGAACATAGAAGTGATGTCAGATACGCCAAAGAATCTAATGCTTGTTTTATTCATTTTCGCGACGAAGGACAGTTAAATTGAAAAGACGCCAAGTTAATTCATAGATCGTCCAACTCGTACGAAAAAAAAAATAATTGAAGCCCTTTTAATTAGAAAATTGTCTAATTTCAATCTGAGTGCTGGCCAATGGGGATCAGATGATATTACCTCATCACTTGTTAGCAAAGCCTTCCCCAGACTCTTCGACCTTGACCCTCCCCCTGAGACCTGATTCAGATCTTGCTCATCCTGTCTCTCTATCACTATATAAACTTGTCAAAATTCTCTCCTAGTATCCATTTCAGTTTTTGTCTGATGAGGAACTCGAGAAGAGTTCGAAACGTCACACTTTTTCCTATATCTCATTCTGGCTAGTTTCATTTTCATATATATATATATATATATATATATATATATATATATATATATATATATATATATATATATATACACACACACAAACACACCCACACTCATAAATATATATATATGTGTGTGTGTGTGTTTAGACACACACACACACACACACACACACACACACACACACACACACACACACACACACATATATATATATATATATATATATATATATATATGCAAATACACACACACACACACACACACACACACACACACACACACACACACACACACACACACATATATATATATATATATATATATATATATATATATATATATATATTTAAAGACTCTTGATGAACGAATTCATGGTTCTTGTCACCAGGTTAATCCTTCTGCTAACTTCCTAGTTTGGTAATCAAGAATCATATGTAAACATGTGACCCCTGTGTCCTCAGCACAAACGCGTCTTGCACCATCTGAATAAGTTCTCTTAAAGCCCACAAAGACATTAGCGTTCTTCCAAGGGCTTCTTTCCACTGACATTAGCATAAAGGCCGACCGTTGGGCTTTTTAAAGTCACACTATCCCGTGTTTTGCTGCACAGGACAGGATATATCACTGCCATTTTGATTACCCATTCTCTAGTTCATTTATTGAAAAACAATCATGCTAGGACACAATTTTGCCACATTTAAAATCAATGGTTATATGTTAGTCCAAAAATATTTGTTAACATTCCTGTAAGTCTCAGGATCTACCACAGTGAATCACAATGCTCTCAGCTGAATGCTGTCCTGCAGTTGATGGATGCTGCACTCCCAGTAAGCCCCTCAGAAGGTTCAGTAGAATACCATTCTTCATGGCAACCAGGAAAACGTGCCACCCGCGAGTCTTGGGTTCACCGCCAGACTTCAGCAGTTCAGCAGGGTGCCACAATGATCCACTAATCTGCCACCCTTCAGTTAAAAAAAAAAAAAAAAAAAAAAAAAACTCCTTGGCGTCTGTTGTCAGGGTGGATGCAGGAAGTAAATCCCCCATGTTCAATTAGCAGTCGGTGACTCGATCTAAAACAGCCGTGCAAAGTACTCAGCCCAAAGTTTATAACAAATATAGTAAGCTTAATGATAATGATGATAACAGGAAGAATTTTAACACAATAACATTAAAATAATATTAACATTCTTATCATCACCACAAGAACCACCACCCTCATTATCATCGTCACTGTCATTATCATTATTTTTATCATTATTATCAGCAGTATTAGTAGTAGCAGTAGCAGTGTTATCATTATCATATATATGTGTATATATATATATATATATATATATATATATATATATATATATATATATATATATAAACACATGTATAAAACACACACATATGAATATATATTCATATATATATATATATATATATATATATATATATATATATATATATATATATTTATATATACATACATAGCAAGAAGAGGTGGATCAATACGGCCGTGAAGAATCTCATGTTTATTTAGCAAACGTTTCGAAGGCTTCAGCAGTCCTTCATTGTCAATGCTGAAATAACCAGACAATAGGGTCAATTAGACAATGTAAATAAAATAGTACAGATTCTGGTTTAAGAAACAACGTGAAACTAAATAATACAAAACACAGTGATAAAAACACGAAAGAATACGAAAAATACGAACAAATACAAACAAAGTACATAAACTCAGAACAAGGATATAAATACAAAAATACCATTCATAAATATGGAATGCACAAGAAAGGCAAAAACTAACCAAAAATATGTGATTTATGGTGATGGACAGTCAGCGTTTAAACAAGGGTGTTGCTGTTGTTATATTGTTCAACTCAGGTTTCATCTTTTTAATCAGCAAGGATTCTGAGGTGATGAGGTCTTGCCGTGAGGAGTGGGAGGACAAAATACTGAAATCTGTGTTAGAAAAGAGGGTGTGAGTGTTGAAGCGAATGTTCTCTTATTGCCGAGAAAGATGGTTCACTCAGCGGTAGACCAGTTCTGAAAGATTTGCCTTTGTGGTCGGAGATGCGGTGACGGAGCCATCGTGAGGTCGACCCCATGCACCTAACTTGGCAGCTAAGACAGGTAAATAGATAAACCACATTCGAACACAAATCAGAGCTGTAGTTCAAAGATTGTTTTAAGAATTTCGCTATTGTATTAGTATTAAGGTACTGTCACACTATTTTGTCACAATTTTCTGAAATTTTGTCAATTTTTGAGCGAGTTGTCGATTCTCCAGTCAGGCGATAATGATCGTTTCCGTCTGAAAACCTTTCCGTCTACTTTTTCAGCCAAGCAAAGTCAAATCAAGAGGTATATTCGAGAATTTTTGTATTTATGTTAAATAAAATTGTCAAAAAGTTGACGGAAAAAGTGCTAGTGTGACACGGCCTTTACTGGAGACAAAAGTAAACGATCTGGGGGTAATTATTTTGTAAGAGGATTTTTAGTTGTTTCCTTATCTCATAGCTTAAGCATTAGATTCTTCACGGCCGTATTGATCAACCTCATCTTGCTTACGATTCGACGCATTGTTGGAATACCTATTACGGAATATATATATATATATATATATATATATATATATATATATATATATATATATATATATATATATAATATATATAAAATATATATATACATATATATACATGTATATATACATACATATGTATGTATATACATATACATATACATACATACATACATACATACATGTATGTATATATATATATATATATATATATATATATATATATATATATATATATATATATATATATATATATGTACAGATACACACACACACACACACACACACACACACACACACACACACACACACACACATATATATATATATATATATATATATATATATATATATATATATATATATATATATATATATAGTCATTACCATTATTATAATGATTATCTTTATCATTCCAGTCTATTACAGCACTGCAGGACTTAGGCCTCTTTAATCCATTATTGAGAGGTTATTTGGCAGTTCCGCCCCTGCTTGACTGGACGCCCTCCCTCATATGCCGCGGCTCAGTGCTCCCCACCTGTGCCTCGGCGGTGACTTCTCCTGGGACACCAACGTCTGACCTCTCGTTTTCTCGCCGATGATGATGATGGTGATGGATAGAAAAATCGTGGCAACAGCAAAGATAAAGATAACATCAACAGACGGCAACAGTGGCAACAACAAACTCAACAGCAGCAGCGCATCCCCAACTTATAGTTATAAACTTTGTTAAGCTAAAAGTTTGTATGCCAAAGAAGACCACAAAATGCCAGCGGAAAGGGACCTGATACAGCAGACTTTTGTCGACGGGTTTTTGTTTTTTGGGTCCGCATTGTTCGTGTATAATGTTATTCAAAACAGAAAATACAATAATAGTAGTCAATACAGCACACGTAAATACAGTCAAAAGTAATGTTCTGTATTCGCAATTATAGCAATAGATCAAAGGATAGGAGTAATTACATAAAACGTGCCTTGAAAAGCTGAAAACTTGAATTTTTAATTTTCAATTTGATTATGAAAAATTCGAGAAGCAACAAACGCAACAAGGCAACTGCCCACGTATATATTCCCTTGTAGCTTTGTCTTCAGAAACAATTACGATCTTCTATACTCTTTCCCGAATGCTTCCTGCAAGTCCTTCTTCCTGATCTTATCGTCCAAGGGCTAAATATATATACCCCTTCTCGTCTATCTCCTCCACGGCGTCTCCATTCAGTAGTTTCATTCGCTTGGTTTCATTTGCCTCTTTTTGTGCAAAGTGCACCACATTTTCGCTAAAATACATGCCATGCCTATGTCCTTCCAGATCACGTGACTCGTTTGCATGGCGTTTCTTCGAACAGTTCCAGATCCAAGAACAGAAGGCGATCAGTCTTGCAGCGTTTCCCGTTCCATGCGTTCCCTCGAGTGCCATGGAGAGCAGCACCACGCACAAGACAGCGGTCAGAGGGGAGAGACTGTCCCCTTAAAATAACCCTTGATGTATAGCTGTATAGGTGTACTTCCCCCCAAAGAATTCCCCCGTCGCTAGACTTACAACAAGAAAAAGAGGAGAGAACACGCAGCCTGAAGCCCACTGGAACACGCCCATTATTCTTCAAGTCGAATGAAAGCATAAAAATCCGCTCTCATTTTTTATTCTTCCGTTCGCCATTTTCTTCTTCGTCTCCACTTCCTTTTCCTGGCGTCGTATAAAAGGGCTTGACGTTGCTTGCCATTCTACGACACTTCGAGCACTTAGGAGTCCAAAGGGGGACACCATAATCAAACGCTTTATATCTTATCCGTGTCATCAATCAGGTTTGTGGTTCTTCTCTCACAACACTATTTGTACATTTCTTCCGCAGTGACTCCTACAAGTATCTCCCAAAGGATTGGAAAACATGAGATTGGCTTAGAGTTGTGTTCGGCATTACCCTCCGGTGGGTGTTCATTTCCTTCTACAAGGTTTTAGGAATATCATTATCATTATGCTACTACTAATAATAATAACAATGACAATAATAATAACAGTAATAGTAATGATGATGATAGTAATGATAATTATTATTATTATATCAATAATAAAAGTAATAATGATAATGATAACAGTAATAATGATATTCAAGATAACAATAACAATAATAAGAGTAATAAAAATAACAACGATAATAACACTAATAATAAAAGGATAATGACGATGATAATAATAATAATATTCATAATAGTATTAACAATAGGAATGATAATAATAATAATAATAACGGTAAGAATAATAATGATAATGAAAGTAATAGCAATTATTCTCACCATTATCATTATTACCGTTATCATTATTATTAACACTATTATCATGATTATCATTGTTATGATAATAATAATAATAATAAATTATTGTTATTTTTATTACTATCATTAATACTATTGTTCTTATTATTATTCATTAAAACCTGGAAAGGAAGTAATGCCAGATAATGTTATAATCCTTTGTGTTTGTACATTATGACAAATAAAGACGCATGTATGTGTACATGTGTGTGTGTGTCTGTGTGTACAGACACACACACACATGTGTATATATATATATATATATATATATATATATATATATATATATATATATATATATATATATATTATATATATATATATATGTATATTTTATATATATATATATATATATATATATATATATATATATATATATATATATATATATGAAAAGACCAAAATGAATAAAAAAACCCATGTGCTTTTTCCAATCGCAATTTTTGTGACATGAAAATCAGACGCCATGACACCTCTTGGAGTTACTACTGATCTAGCCTTTCCTCTTATCCCGTGCCCATGATTGCCTCCTGGCCTCTACTGAGTCAAGGTCACATTGCTGGGGCACAGTTTTAGCTGTCATAGTGCAGCTTTTCTTGCTCTAACAGCTTGTTAGCATTCACCAGGCCACCTCGGGACTCGAGGCCATTGGTCATGATGGGGACGATACGCCTCTTGACTTCGCAAGCGCAAATTTAGCCATCTACGGAGGTCGCTTGAGAAAGCAAGCGAAATTCTTGAGTTAGCAAGAAAAAGATTTTAGGCAAGAACTTTCCCTGCTTAAAACGCCTTAATTCGAGTCCGCCGGGTCAACGCTATTTACATCTGACAAATCTTTTTTTTATTATTATAAAATATAATTTCTTAGTCATTCGATATCATCATGATTGTCAATAATTATTAATGCATTTAAAAAAAAATGACCAAAGCACATTTATTACACTGTTCTCATTACTACTCCTACGACATCGCATGATCGATATGAATTAACAAGTGTTTCCTTTAGAAATATTTTCATTAGAAAAGTACTTAACTATAAACACACACACACACACACACACACACACACACACACACACACACACACACACACACACACACATATATATATATATATATATATATATATATATATATATATATATATATATATACACACACAGACACACACACAAACACACACACACACACACACAAACACACACACACACACGCACACACACACACACATACATATATATATATATATATGTGTGTGTGTGTGTGTGTGTGTGTGTGTGTGTGTGTGTGTGTGTGTGTGTGTGTGTGTGTGTGTGTGTGTGTGTGTGTTTGTGTGTGTGTGTGTGTACACACAGACACACACACATGTACACATACATGCGTCTTTATTTGTCATAATGTAAAAACACAAAGGATTATAACATTATCTGGCATCACTTCCTTTCCAGGACGCAAGGCCTTTTATCATTAGCGCAATAGTGAAAGCAATCCTACTGATAATGATATTGATAATAATAGCAATAATCATATTGACAATGATGATGATAGTTATGATTATAATAACAACAATAATAATGATAATAATGATAATAATATCAATGACAATAATTAATAACTATAATAACTACACTGGTAATGATAACTACAATGCTGATAATAGTATCAATAATAATGATAATATATAAAATACTAGAGATAGTAAAAAAAAAAAAAAATGGAATATTAATTATGACGACAGTAGTAGGTGTTATTAATTGTAATGATAATAAAAGTAATAATAAAGATGACAATAATATGATAATGATAATAACAAAATGAATAATAATAAGAGCAATAGTAGTAATGATAATAATAAAAATAACAATAATTTATTACTATTATTATTATCATAACAATGATAATCATGATAATAGTGTTAATAATAATGATAATGGTAATAATGATGATGGTGAGAATAATTGCTATTACTTTCATTATCATTATTATTCTTACCGTTATTATTATTATTATCATTCCTATTGTTAATACTATTATGAATATTATTATTATTATCATCGTCATTATCCTTTTATTATTAGTGTTATTATCGTTATTGTTATTTTTATTACTCTTATTATTGTTATTGTTATCTTGAATATCATTATTACTGTTATCATTATCAATATTATTTTTATTATTAATATAATAATAATTATTATTATTATTACTATCATCATCATTACTATTACTGTTATTATTATTGTTATTGTTATTAGTAGTAGTAGTAGCATAATGATAATGATATTCCTAAAACCTTGTAGAAGGAAATGAAAACCCACCGGAGGGTAATGCCGAACACAACTCTAAGCCAATCTCATGTAGGAGTCACTGCGGAAGAAATGTACAAATAGTGTTGTGAGAGAAGAACCACAAACCTGATTGATGACACGGATAAGATATAAAGCGTTCGATTATGGTGTCCCCCTTTGGACTCCTAAGTGCTCGAAGTGTCCTAGAATGGCAAGCAACGTCAAGCCCTTTTATACGACGCCAGGAAAAGGAAGTGGAGACGAAGAAGAAAATGGCGAACGGAAGAATAAAAATTGAGAGCGGATTTTTATGCTTTCATTCGACTTGAAGAATAATGGGCGTGTTCCAGTGGGCTTCAGGCTGCGTGTTCTCTCCTCTTTTTCTTGTTGTAAGTCTAGCGACGGGGGAATTCTTTGGGGGGGGGGGGGGAGTACACCTATACAGCTATACATCGAGGGTTATTTTAAGGGGACAGTCTCTCCCCTCTGACCGCTGTCTTGTGCGTGGTGCTGCTCTCCATGGCACTCGAGGGAACGCATGGAACGGGAAACGCTGCAAGACTGATCGCCTTCTGTTCTTGGATCTGGAACTGTTCGAAGAAACGCCATGCAAACGAGTCACGTGATCTGGAAGGACATAGGCATGGTATGTATTTTAGCGAAAATGTGGTGCACTTTGCACAAAAAGAGGCAAATGAAACCAAGCGAATGAAACTACTGAATGGAGACGCCATGGAGGAGATAGACGAGAAGGGGTATATATGTTTAGCCCTCGGACGATAAGATCAGGAAGAAGGACTTGCAGGAAGCATTCGGGAAGGAGTATAGAAGAAGATCGTAATT
>NC_091557.1:30293669-30299007 GCF_042767895.1 Penaeus vannamei
TCAGCCTGAAGCGTTAAGGCATTGTCAGTGACCCTAATGGATGCTGTGGTATCCTTTGTTGCAAAGCCGGCGCTTGCAGTATGGTTTATTGGATCCACAGATCCGTCCGTGTAGTATGTTATACTACCCGGCAGAGTTATTTGATCAATGACCCTTTGTGCTTGTGCCTTTAGGCTAGGCATGGAATATTGATCTTTTCTCATTGTGAGATTTAGAATTGAGAATTCGATCATTTCGTTTGCCCACGGCGGGGGTTCCTTGTAATCAGGGTGAGGGGAGTCCATACCCTTGGAAAGCAATGAATCTTTTAGCTGAAAGCGTATCAAAACTCTGGCTGTATGTGTGAGCCAGGAATTGTCCGCAAACAACTGATAATCTTGTAGGCGTCTGAGAACTCTTTGTCTTAGGAGTTTCTGGGTGCCTGCAGGACCTTGGAAAGGAACTGTGCTGCCATTAGATCAATTTTAGAGTCCATGGACGGTAAATCAGCTTCCATGAGGAGGTTGATGACCTTTGTCTACTTAGGTGCACCTAGAATTATCCTGGCTGCTTCGTTTTGTATTATTTCCAGTTTTTCTTTTAATGCTGTACTGGAAGCAATGAGGGCGACAGATACATAGTCGATAATAGGACGGACAGCATGTACATAAAATGATCTTAGTACTTTGTGTCCTGCTCCTATGTGTCTCCCTGTCAAGACTTTAATGACTGACAGTCTTTCCTTGGTTCTGTCAAGCAGGTATTGGATCTCCTTTTTGAAAGTGAGTGCGTGTCCTATTCATACACCAATGTATATATAGTCCTTCACCCATTCCAGATCCATACCCTGTATAGTGAGTTTTTTGTTTCTGACATTGGTTCTCAGAGCCATTGCTTTGGATTTTGCTGCTGATATTTTTAGACCCGTCCTACAACACTTCAGACACCAGGTTCAGACAACGCTGAGCTCTAGTTAGGCAGTGATTGCCAGAGGCTATGATTGCCAAGTCATCTGCATAAGAGATAATCTTGCATCCCTCTAGCAGGTGAATGTCGAGTATGTTGGACATGAGGGTATTAAACAGGGCTGGACTAAGAACCCCTCCCTGAGGAGTTCCATTTTCAAGTGGTATGTGCTGTGAGAGGTGGCCTTGAAATCTGACATTTGCTGACCTATTTTTAAAATAGTCAGCTATCCAGGCCAAGAGTCTGCCTTTGACTCCTTTGTGGATCAGGGTCTCTTGAATGGCAAGCGGACTTGCCAGTTCAAAAGCCTTCTCCAGGTCAAGGAAGACAACCACGGTGGGCGAGGTGCAGATTGTGCTTAAGAGTGTGGAAATGCTGTGAGCAGTGCTTTTACCTCTTGTGAACCTGTGCAGGTGTTCATGAGGGGGACCTGTTTTCCATCGGAGCCTGTTGAGTACCATCTTCTCAGCTGTTTTACCCAGACAGCTGAGAAGAGAGATGGGACGGTACTTGCCAGGCTCCTTTGGTTTTGGGATGGGAACTATTGTGGCTTGTTTCCAGCTCTGGGGCACCTTGGCTGTTTGCCAGGATTTGTTGATAACCTGCAAGAATGCAAATTCTCCTGCAAGGCCTAGATGCGAAATGATGGGTTGGGAGATCCCATCAGATCCCATCAGACCCCATAGTTAGTGTCTCCTGGATCATGACTTCAATACTCCTTGCTCGCACTATTGACTGGAGAAAGGAGTTCTTGCTTTTATAGCTACAGATATTCCACTGCAGAATGCTTAGATTGTGTGCCATGATGGTTACTCAGTCACTTGCTTCAGCTTCAGATGCCCCAGTGCTGGTGGCATCAGATAGATACAGATCCTCGTTGATTGAGGATTGTACAACTTCCTCTAAGTGAGACACTCCGGTTAAGGGTCTACCGAGGGGTGTAAAGCCTAGGTTGGAAGTGCCACCTCGGGTCAAGGGACGAGACTTTGGCTGCACAGACTCGGCCTGCAGTGGGGGCTTCTGCTGCACAGTTTCAGCCTGTCCTGACAGACTAGCTGGGGTTTCACGTAATGCTTCTCCCGAAGCTAGCCTGCCATCCAAGGAGATAGGGAGGGGAGCGCTGCTCGTTTTCGGTTTGGAGGCTTCTAACTTCCTTCCCTTCAGAGCTGCCACAGTTTGGGTCATAGCCGTCATTGCGACCTGCACTGCTTTCTCCGCCTCCTCACTGGTCCTCCCCAAGGCTTTTGCTACTGCAGAAACTACAGCACTCAACAGGAGAGTCACATCTTTCTCGTCAAAGAAAAGATTATCCTCTAATGGGGGACCATTGCTGTGGTCTTTGAAGCTTTTTCCCTTTGGTTCTTTTTTGTGGTTTTGCCACTAGCATGCTTGAGGAATTCCTTTCTGTTAGAGGTATCCAGTTTTGGCTGTGGGGGCGAGTCCTTCCTCTTAGGAGGTCGGGAAGTCTTTTCTCTTTTGTTTTCCCCCCAGACGTAGGTGCCTGGGGGCGCAGGGACAAAGTCAGGACGCTTTTTGGCTAACTCCTGCTTTTTAATAACTGCCTGTTTCCTGACAGAGCAAGCCAGGATCCAAACATGATGCTTCTTGGCACAGTTTGGACACTTGGCTGCTGTGTCCTTGTGTCCTTCTTTGTGTGCCTTGATACACACTTCTGTTTCGTGTGCCTCGCTGCATACACCACATTTGGTTTTGGCCTTGCAGTTGGCCTGGTGATGCCCAAATTTCTGGCACGTGAAGCACCTCAAGGGCTCTGGCACATATGTCCTGAGCTTGTAGGAGCCCCAGTTACCCAGGTCAAGGGTGGTGATTGGGGCTCCCTTGAGAATAACCAGGACTTGCCTGGTTAGAGATTTCCCTTTGGTCATGCGGGAAGCCTCCACCACTTGTGGGAGAGACGTGATCACCACGTCGAACCCTAGTGGCACCATCTTGGACTTCTTCTTTTAGGAGGTCAGTGGTGAGATACACACTTTTCTCCCGTCTTTTAGCACCTTGATTTCCTGCAGGAAGTTCAAGGTGGCTTTGTCTTTGGGGGCAATGATCATGCCCTCATCTCTACAGATTCAGATTGAGAGTCTGACATTTCTTTCCTTCTCCAATGCCCTAACCAGTTGGTATGCATTGTCGAAGTCTACAGTTTTTTTTTGTACCTTAAACCGCGTTAGTCGACTTGGTGTGTGCTCTACCTCTTCTTCAGAGTCAGTTTCCACCCTTCGTCGCTTCACGCCTCCCCTTTGCAGGGGTTTAAGGGCTTTAGAAGTGGGAGCAGCTGGTTTGGCTGGTTCAACTAGAGCCCCATCTTGACTGTGGGAATTCTGAGGAGAGTTCAGGGTTCCCTCAGTCTGGTGTGCATGGACAGACTTTGTGGTTGGTGTTTCTGTCTTGTCCTTGCTCGGTTTAGCAGGCCGGACACGTTCGGCCTGCTTTTTGTTTTTCTTTCGCCCCCCTGCAACCTTGAAAGGCTCGAGGGTGACTGCCATGGTCAGATTCATTTTGTGGTCATGGAGAGAGTATAAAACAGATTGGTCCCCTTTCGGGGACTATCCTTATACTTGCTCTCAGGGTGAGGTCTTATGGAGGGCCTCAAAAAAGCTCTGTTTCCTACACTCGACCCTTCAGCACCACAGGACAGGAGATCGCCCTGGGTGGGCTGAACTCGGAGTTTTGGTGAGGTAAACGTTCTGCACCCCAATCCTGCTACAAGGGGTGTGTGATCACGTCACCGCAGCCCAGGCGAATGTAGGAAATCGGCGTTTCCCGCAGGCCCAGGTTGCACCAGGAAGTCAGAAGGAGAGGGCAAGGGTTAGGCACCGAAAAGTCGCCCTTGGTGCGTAGCTACAAACTATGTCCAGTACCATAGGGTCCAGACCAGGTTTGTAACCTCGCTCTCCAAGGGAGCGGTAGTGGGCACTTACTACAAGAGAAGGCCTGGCCAATTGTCGCGGCAAACCACAATAAATTGGCGGAGCTCTCTGTGTAGTCTGTTGTCAAAAAGTATCAGTCAAGCTCATGTCTGATGGCATTTGCTCTGGAGGATCACGCCAAGTGGGTGACAATAATGCCTCGCCAATTGGGTGATCTCTCTCTGTACACCACAGGGGAGGACCTATACAGTACAAATCAAATGGCTACAGAGTATTCGTGATACGCAGGACACGCCATGATGAAATAATCACATACATGATAAACAATGGAATACAGAAAAAAAAGAGTGTTAACAGCCAACAAAATATGGTTATTGCAAAAGTATTTTGTCTAAATTGTCATCTGTTATTAAATATTTGTAAATTTCTATGACAGAATCACTAGTATTAAATCAGTCACTTTCGGACAATATAAGCAGTAATGCTGTAGGTGGTTGGCATTGTGTGAGTCACACAACTAGCATGATAAATACTGGAGTACGTCCTCAGACTCGTCCACCTGCCTAACCGGAGCCGGGCGACCACCACATTATGTCTTCTAACCAGCAGACCGCGGCGTCGGTACTTGTAAGGCGAGATGCGAAGTGGTCGTAGTGTTGAATGCTTACGCTCGCTGGCCGCTCGTCGTTCCTGTGCTGGATGGTTGGCTGATGAGCTGAAGCATGGATCCTCCGCTTGCAATGGGAGAGGGTGGCCGGCGAGGTGTCGGCAGCAGGTAAAGCAAGCCTACTGGCAGCTTTGGCAAGACGGTCCATCAAATCATTTGCTGTCACTCCGACATATGAGGGAACTCATACGAAATGTATTGAGAACGCATATCCAATGGCTATGACTAGATGGCATAGTATGCGATTGACTAGCCTACGGGTTTCAGGCTTGGGGGACGACAGGGCATGAAGAGCTGACTGTGAGTCACAAATAACCAGACCACTGTTTCTGGTGTGGTGCGTAGAAGTAGGCTAACACCATCCAGAAGCCCATGCAGTTCACAAGAGGTTGAGCTTGACCAGTCCTGCAGACGCCGTCCAGTCTATCCTCCATTTGGTGGTTCCATGGTAGGGAAAAGACAGCACAAGCCGCACTTCCATCAGTTTGTAAAGAACCATCCACACAGATGATGTGGGAGGCAGGAATGGAAGACGTTACTTTGGCAATGGTCTCGAGGGCTAGTTGTTTCTGGCAGGGTGAGTCCCTCCTACAAGTGGGTGTGTAGGAAACAGCTACTTGAGGAATCTGCCACGGAGGAGGACCATGGTCAACTTCCTCTCGGGGAACATTGATATCCAATCTTCTAAGGCTTCGGCAAACATTCCTAATAAGTGCACAGCCACCTGGTCGGAGTTGCGGGCGACGAAAATTGGGGCCAAGTAGGGGTGGGAGGGGGGCTTTGGGGTGAGAGTCGCTCATTTGCTACAAGTATCAGGACAAGAACAACAGCAATGATGATT
>NC_091557.1:30304507-30309507 GCF_042767895.1 Penaeus vannamei
TTTGATTATGAAAAATTCGAGAAGCAACAAACGCAACAAGGCAACTGCCCACGTATATATTCCCTTGTAGCTTTGTCTTCAGAAACAATTACGATCTTCTATACTCTTTCCCGAATGCTTCCTGCAAGTCCTTCTTCCTGATCTTATCGTCCAAGGGCTAAATATATATACCCCTTCTCGTCTATCTCCTCCACGGCGTCTCCATTCAGTAGTTTCATTCGCTTGGTTTCATTTGCCTCTTTTTGTGCAAAGTGCACCACATTTTCGCTAAAATACATGCCATGCCTATGTCCTTCCAGATCACGTGACTCGTTTGCATGGCGTTTCTTCGAACAGTTCCAGATCCAAGAACAGAAGGCGATCAGTCTTGCAGCGTTTCCCGTTCCATGCGTTCCCTCGAGTGCCATGGAGAGCAGCACCACGCACAAGACAGCGGTCAGAGGGGAGAGACTGTCCCCTTAAAATAACCCTTGATGTATAGCTGTATAGGTGTACTCCCCCCCCCCCCCCCAAAGAATTCCCCCGTCGCTAGACTTACAACAAGAAAAAGAGGAGAGAACACGCAGCCTGAAGCCCACTGGAACACGCCCATTATTCTTCAAGTCGAATGAAAGCATAAAAATCCGCTCTCATTTTTTATTCTTCCGTTCGCCATTTTCTTCTTCGTCTCCACTTCCTTTTCCTGGCGTCGTATAAAAGGGCTTGACGTTGCTTGCCATTCTACGACACTTCGAGCACTTAGGAGTCCAAAGGGGGACACCATAATCAAACGCTTTATATCTTATCCGTGTCATCAATCAGGTTTGTGGTTCTTCTCTCACAACACTATTTGTACATTTCTTCCGCAGTGACTCCTACAAGTATCTCCCAAAGGATTGGAAAACATGAGATTGGCTTAGAGTTGTGTTCGGCATTACCCTCCGGTGGGTGTTCATTTCCTTCTACAAGGTTTTAGGAATATCATTATCATTATGCTACTACTAATAATAATAACAATGACAATAATAATAACAGTAATAGTAATGATGATGATAGTAATGATAATTATTATTATTATATCAATAATAAAAGTAATAATGATAATGATAACAGTAATAATGATATTCAAGATAACAATAACAATAATAAGAGTAATAAAAATAACAACGATAATAACACTAATAATAAAAGGATAATGACGATGATAATAATAATAATATTCATAATAGTATTAACAATAGGAATGATAATAATAATAATAATAACGGTAAGAATAATAATGATAATGAAAGTAATAGCAATTATTCTCACCATTATCATTATTACCGTTATCATTATTATTAACACTATTATCATGATTATCATTGTTATGATAATAATAATAATAATAAATTATTGTTATTTTTATTACTATCATTAATACTATTGTTCTTATTATTATTCATTAAAACCTGGAAAGGAAGTAATGCCAGATAATGTTATAATCCTTTGTGTTTGTACATTATGACAAATAAAGACGCATGTATGTGTACATGTGTGTGTGTGTCTGTGTGTACAGACACACACACACATGTGTATATATATATATATATATATATATATATATATATATATATATATATATATATATATATATATTATATATATATATATGTATATTTTATATATATATATATATATATATATATATATATATATATATATATATATATATATATATGAAAAGACCAAAATGAATAAAAAAACCCATGTGCTTTTTCCAATCGCAATTTTTGTGACATGAAAATCAGACGCCATGACACCTCTTGGAGTTACTACTGATCTAGCCTTTCCTCTTATCCCGTGCCCATGATTGCCTCCTGGCCTCTACTGAGTCAAGGTCACATTGCTGGGGCACAGTTTTAGCTGTCATAGTGCAGCTTTTCTTGCTCTAACAGCTTGTTAGCATTCACCAGGCCACCTCGGGACTCGAGGCCATTGGTCATGATGGGGACGATACGCCTCTTGACTTCGCAAGCGCAAATTTAGCCATCTACGGAGGTCGCTTGAGAAAGCAAGCGAAATTCTTGAGTTAGCAAGAAAAAGATTTTAGGCAAGAACTTTCCCTGCTTAAAACGCCTTAATTCGAGTCCGCCGGGTCAACGCTATTTACATCTGACAAATCTTTTTTTTATTATTATAAAATATAATTTCTTAGTCATTCGATATCATCATGATTGTCAATAATTATTAATGCATTTAAAAAAAAATGACCAAAGCACATTTATTACACTGTTCTCATTACTACTCCTACGACATCGCATGATCGATATGAATTAACAAGTGTTTCCTTTAGAAATATTTTCATTAGAAAAGTACTTAACTATAAACACACACACACACACACACACACACACACACACACACACACACACACACACACACACACACATATATATATATATATATATATATATATATATATATATATATATATATATATACACACACACACACACACACAAACACACACACACACACACACAAACACACACACACACACGCACACACACACACACATACATATATATATATATATATGTGTGTGTGTGTGTGTGTGTGTGTGTGTGTGTGTGTGTGTGTGTGTGTGTGTGTGTGTGTGTGTGTGTGTGTGTGTGTGTTTGTGTGTGTGTGTGTGTACACACAGACACACACACATGTACACATACATGCGTCTTTATTTGTCATAATGTAAAAACACAAAGGATTATAACATTATCTGGCATCACTTCCTTTCCAGGACGCAAGGCCTTTTATCATTAGCGCAATAGTGAAAGCAATCCTACTGATAATGATATTGATAATAATAGCAATAATCATATTGACAATGATGATGATAGTTATGATTATAATAACAACAATAATAATGATAATAATGATAATAATATCAATGACAATAATTAATAACTATAATAACTACACTGGTAATGATAACTACAATGCTGATAATAGTATCAATAATAATGATAATATATAAAATACTAGAGATAGTAAAAAAAAAAAAAAATGGAATATTAATTATGACGACAGTAGTAGGTGTTATTAATTGTAATGATAATAAAAGTAATAATAAAGATGACAATAATATGATAATGATAATAACAAAATGAATAATAATAAGAGCAATAGTAGTAATGATAATAATAAAAATAACAATAATTTATTACTATTATTATTATCATAACAATGATAATCATGATAATAGTGTTAATAATAATGATAATGGTAATAATGATGATGGTGAGAATAATTGCTATTACTTTCATTATCATTATTATTCTTACCGTTATTATTATTATTATCATTCCTATTGTTAATACTATTATGAATATTATTATTATTATCATCGTCATTATCCTTTTATTATTAGTGTTATTATCGTTATTGTTATTTTTATTACTCTTATTATTGTTATTGTTATCTTGAATATCATTATTACTGTTATCATTATCAATATTATTTTTATTATTAATATAATAATAATTATTATTATTATTACTATCATCATCATTACTATTACTGTTATTATTATTGTTATTGTTATTAGTAGTAGTAGTAGCATAATGATAATGATATTCCTAAAACCTTGTAGAAGGAAATGAAAACCCACCGGAGGGTAATGCCGAACACAACTCTAAGCCAATCTCATGTAGGAGTCACTGCGGAAGAAATGTACAAATAGTGTTGTGAGAGAAGAACCACAAACCTGATTGATGACACGGATAAGATATAAAGCGTTCGATTATGGTGTCCCCCTTTGGACTCCTAAGTGCTCGAAGTGTCCTAGAATGGCAAGCAACGTCAAGCCCTTTTATACGACGCCAGGAAAAGGAAGTGGAGACGAAGAAGAAAATGGCGAACGGAAGAATAAAAATTGAGAGCGGATTTTTATGCTTTCATTCGACTTGAAGAATAATGGGCGTGTTCCAGTGGGCTTCAGGCTGCGTGTTCTCTCCTCTTTTTCTTGTTGTAAGTCTAGCGACGGGGGAATTCTTTGGGGGGGGGGGGGAGTACACCTATACAGCTATACATCGAGGGTTATTTTAAGGGGACAGTCTCTCCCCTCTGACCGCTGTCTTGTGCGTGGTGCTGCTCTCCATGGCACTCGAGGGAACGCATGGAACGGGAAACGCTGCAAGACTGATCGCCTTCTGTTCTTGGATCTGGAACTGTTCGAAGAAACGCCATGCAAACGAGTCACGTGATCTGGAAGGACATAGGCATGGTATGTATTTTAGCGAAAATGTGGTGCACTTTGCACAAAAAGAGGCAAATGAAACCAAGCGAATGAAACTACTGAATGGAGACGCCATGGAGGAGATAGACGAGAAGGGGTATATATGTTTAGCCCTCGGACGATAAGATCAGGAAGAAGGACTTGCAGGAAGCATTCGGGAAGGAGTATAGAAGAAGATCGTAATTGTTTCTGAAGACAAAGCTACAAGGGAATATATACGTAGGCATTTGCTTTGTTGCGTTTGTTGCTTCTCGAATTTTTCATAAACAAATTGAAAATAAAAAAAATCAAGTTTTCAGCTTTTCAAGGCACGTTTTATGTAATTACTCCTATCCTTAGATCTATTGCTATAATTGCGAATACAGAACATTACTTTTGACTGAATTTACGTGTGCTGTATTGACTACTATTATTGTATTTTCTGTTTTGAATGATGGCAATCCAAAGTTTAAGAAACCAATAACATTATACACAAACAATGCGGACCAAAAAAACAAAAACCCGTCGACAAAAGTCTGCTGTATCAGGTCCCTTTCCGCTGGCATTTTGTGGTCTTCTTTGGCATACAAACTTTTAGCTTAACAAAGTTTATAACTATAAGTTGGGGATGCGCTGCTGCTGTTGAGTTTGTTGTTGCCACTGTTGCCGTCTGTTGATGTTATCTTTATCTTTGCTGTTGCCACGATTTTTCTATCCATCACCGTCGTCATCATCGGCGAGAAAACGAGAGGTCAGACGTTGGTGT
>NC_091557.1:30314507-30322007 GCF_042767895.1 Penaeus vannamei
GAGGAGGTTGATGACCTTTGTCTACTTAGGTGCACCTAGAATTATCCTGGCTGCTTCGTTTTCTATTGTTTCCAGTTTTTCTTTTAATGTTGTACTGGAAGCAATGAGGGCGACAGATGCATAGTCAATAATTGGACGGACAGCATGTACATAGAATGGTCTTAGTACTTTGTGTCCTGCTCCTATGTGTCTCCCTGTCATGACTTTCATGACTAACAGTCTTTCCTTGGTTCTGTCAAGTAGGTATTGGATCTCTTTTTTGAAAGTGAGTGTGTGTCCTATCCATACACCAAGGTATAGATAGTCCTTCGCCCATTCCAGATCCATACCCTGTATAGTGAGTTTTTTGTTTCTGACATTAGTTCTCAGAACCATTGCTTTGGATTTTGCTGCTGATATTTTTAGACCCGTCCTACAACACTTCAGACACCAGGTTCAGACAACGCTGAGCTCTAGTTAGGCAGTGATTGCCAGAGGCTATGATTGCCAAGTCATCTGCATAAGAGATGATCTTGCATCCCTCTGGCAGGTGAATGTCGAGTATGTTGGATATGAGGGTATTAAACAGGGCTGGACTAAGAACCCCTCCCTGAGGAGTTCCATTTTCAAGTGGTATGTGCTGTGAGAGGTGGCCTTGAAATCTGACATTTGCTGACCTATTTTTAAAATAGTCAGCTATCCAGGCCAAGAGTCTGCCTTTGACTCCTTTGTGGATTAGGGTCTCTTGAATGGCAAGCGGACTTGCCAGTTCAAAAGCCTTCTCCAGGTCAAGGAAGACAACCACGGCGGGCGAGGTGCAGATTGTGCTTAAGAGTGTGGAAATGCTGTGAGCAGTGCTTTTACCCCTTGTGAACCTGTGCAGGTGTTCGTGAGGGGGACCTGTTTTCCATCGGAGCCTGTTGAGTACCATCTTCTCAGCTGTTTTACCCAGACAGCTGAGAAGAGAGATGGGACGGTACTTGCCAGGCTCCTTTGGTTTTGGGATGGGAACTATTGTGGCTTGTTTCCAGCTCTGGGGCACCGTGGCTGTTTGCCAGGATTTCTTGATAACCTGCAAGAATGCAAATTCTCCTGCAAGGCCTAGATGCGAAATGATGGGTTGGGAGATCCCATCAGATCCCGGTGCTGACCCAGAACTGGATTTGTATGATTTTCTTAGTTCCCTAAGAGAGAATAAGGCATCTGTTTCATCAGCTTCGAGTGCCTTGTCTCTTATGAGAGCAAGTCTTTCTGGATTTAACTTTTGTTTTTCTCTCATCATTGGAGGCAGATTGTTGGTGCTGGTTCTGGCTGAGAACTCAAGCACTAATCTGTTAGCCTCTGATTGTGGGTCATGATGAGTGCATTTCGGGGCTTGGCGGCTTGTCGCTCGCCTGACCCGTTTCCACAACTCTGTAAGGCTGGTCTGGTGTCCAAAAGTTTGGCACCATTCCAGCCATTTTTCCTGCCTTACTCTGTTGGCAGTTTCCTTGGCATCCACGACAGCTTCCCTCAACAGGGCCAGATTGTCGGGAGATCTTTGCCTTCGGAAGATTTTTCTGCACATATTAACCCTGTGGTTGACCTCTTTGATCTCGTCATTATAGTACCAGGCGTCTTTGTGAAATCTGGACCATGGGCGAGTTTTGGGGATGGTTTGTGAGGCTGCCTGGTTTATGGCCTGGATTAGCCTTGCCTCTAGCACATCCACATTTTCATTATTGTTGGGTTCATTGTCTTTCAGACATCAAGCCAAGCCTTCCTGGAAGGCAAACCAGTTGGCCTTGTCTGTTTTCCATTTAGGAATGTGATGTGGTCTTTGGGCTGGACCTGCATCCATTAGTGTAGTGACTATGCCGTAGTGATCACTAGTAACCGTATCATCGACACACCACCGAATTCTCTCCACCATTGTTGCAGCGGCAAAGGTGAGGTCCTGGACCCCTCCTTTCACATGCGTTGGTTCTTTGGTGTTGAGAAAAGCGATCTCTGCAGTAGCACAGACCTGGTTTAGATCTAAGCTCTCACACAGTGGTTTGCTATAAATATTATATATTTTTATAGGGCCCCCAGGTAGCTGCATCTCAACAGCAAGATATTCAACACCATCTCCACAGTGCGGCTGGTTGGCTATTAAGGAGCACGGGATAGCTTCTTTTACCAGGGTCATCAGGTCTCTAGTACCATCCAGGTTTGGAGTGGTGAAGGTATGATATCCTGAGAAGCACACAGATCCCATAGTTAGTGTCTCCTGGAGCATGACAACGTCAATGCTCCTTGCTCGCACTATTGACAGGAGAAAGTTCTTGCTTTTATAGCTACAGATATTCCACTGCAGAATGCTTAGATTGTGTGCCATGATGGTTACTCAGAGTCACTTGCTTCAGCTTCAGATGCCCCAGTGCTGGTGGCATCAGATAGATACAGATCCTCGTTGATTGAGGATTGTACAACTTCCTCTAAGTGAGACACTCCGGTTAAGGCTCTACCGAGAGGTGTAGAGCCTTGGTTGGGAGTGCCACCTCGGGTCAAGGGACCAGAGTTTTGGCTGCACAGACTCGGCCTGCAGTGGGGTTTCACGTGATGCTTCTCCCGAAGCTAGCCTACCATCCGAGGATTTAGGGAGGGGAGTGCTGCTCGTTTTCGGTTTGGAGGCTTCTAGCTTCCTTCCCTTCAGAGCTGCCACAGTTTGGGTCATAGCTGTCATGGCGACCTGCACTGCTTTCTCTGCCTCCTCACTGGTCCTCCCCAAGGCTTTTGCTACTGCAGAAACTACAGCACTCAACAGGAGTCATATCTTTCTCGTCAAAGAAAAGATTATCCTCTACTGGGGGGACCTTTGCTGTGGTCTTTGAACTTTTTTCCCTTTGGTTCTTTTTTGTGGTTTTGCCACTAGCAAGCTTGGGGAATTCCTCTTAGGAGGTCGGGGAGTCTTTTCTCTTTTATTTTGACCCCAGACTAGGTGCCTGGGGGCGCAGGGACAAAGTCAGGACGCTTTTTGGCTTGCTCCTGCTTTTTAATGACTGTCTGTTTCCTGATAGAGCAAGCCAGGCTCCAGGCATGATGTTTCTTGGCACAGTTTGGACACTTAGCTGTTGTGTCCTTCTGTCCATCTTTATGTGCCTTGATACGCACCTGTTTTGTGTGCCTCGCTGCATACACCACATTTGGCTTTGGCCTTGCAGTTGGCCTGGTGATGCCCAAATTTCTGGCACGTGAAGCACCTCAAGGGCTCTGGCACGTATGTCCTGAGCTTGTAGGAGCCCCAGTTACCCAGATCAAGGGTGGTGATTGGGGCTCCCTTGAGGATAACCAGGACTTGCCTGGTTGGAGACTTCCCTTTGGAAGCTTCCACCACTTGTGGGAGAGACGTGATCACCTCCACGTCGAACCCTAGTGGGAAACCAAGTAGCACCATCTTGGTCTTTTTCTCTTAGGAGGTCAGTGGTGAGTTACACACTTTCCTCCCGTCTCTTAGCACCTTGATTTCCTGCAGGACGTTCAGGGTGGCTTTGTCTTTGGGAACAATAATCATGCCCTCATCTCTAGAGATTCGGATTGAAAGTCTGACATTTCTTTCCTTCTCCAATGCCCTAACCAGTTGGTAGGCATTGTCGGAGTCTTCAGTTTTTTTTTTTTTTTTTTTTTTTTTACTTAAACCGCGTTAGTCGACTTGGAGTGTGCTCTGCGTCTTCTTCAGAGTCAGTTTCCACCCTTCGTCGCTTCACGCCTCCCCTTTGCAGGGGTTTAAGGCCTTTAGAAGTGGGGGCAGCTGGTTTGGCTGGTTCAGCTAGAGCACCTTCTTGACTGTGGGAATTCTGAGGAGAGTTCAGATTTCTCTCAGTCTGGTGTGCATGGACAGACTTTGTGATTGCTTTTTCTGTCTTGTCCTTGCTCAGTTCTGCAGGCCGGACACATTCGACCTGCATTTTGTTTTTCTTTCGCCCCCCTGCAACCTTGAAAGGCTCCAGGGTGACTGCCATGGTCTGATTCATTTTGTGGTCATGGAGAGAGTATAAGACAGATTGGTCCCCTTTCGGGGACTATTCTTATACCTGCTCTCAGGGTGAGGTCTTATGAAGGGCCTCAAAAAATCTGTTTCCTACACTCGACCCTTCAGCACCACAGGACAGGAGATCCCCCTGGGTGGGCTGAACTCGGAGTTTTGGTGTGGTAAACGCTCTGCACCCCAATCCTGCTACAAGGGGTGTGTGATCACGTCACCGCAGCCCAGGCGAATGTTGGAAATCAGCGTTTCCCGCAGGCCCAGGCTGCACCAGTAAGTCAGAAGGAGAGGGCAAGGGTCAGGCACCGAAAAGTCGCCCTTGGTGCGTGGCCACAAACTATGTCCAGGACCAGAGGGTCTAGTCCAGGTTTGCAACCTCGCTCTCCAGGGGAGCGGTAGTGGGGCACTTACTACAAGAGAAGGCCAGGCCAATTGTCGCGGCAAACCACGATAAATTGGCGGAGCTCTCTGTGTAGTCTGTTGTCAAAAAGTATCAGTCAAGCTCAGAGTCTGATGGCTTTTGCTCAGGAGGATCACGCCAAGTGGGTGACAATAATGTCTCGCCAATTGGATGATCTCTCTCTCTACACCACAGGGGAGGACCTATACAGTACAAATGAAATGGCTACAGAATATTCGTGATACGCAGGACACGCCATGAAATAATCACATACATGATAAACAATGGAAACAATAGAAACCAGAGTATTAACAGCCACCAAAATATGGGCATTGCAAAAGTATTTTGTCTAAATTGTCATGTTATTAAGTATTTGCAAAGTTCTATGACAGAATCACTAGTATTAAATCAGTCACTTTCGGACAATATAAGCAGTAATGCTGTAGGTGGTTGGCATTGTGTGAGTCACACAACTAGCATGATAAATACTGGAGTACGTCCTCAGACTCGTCCACCTGCCTAACCGGAGCCGGGCGACCACCACATTATGTCTTCTAACCAGCAGACCGCGGCGTCGGTACTTGTAAGGCGAGATGCGAAGTGGTCGTATT
Organism: Penaeus vannamei; assembly: GCF_042767895.1. Taxonomy (NCBI): domain Eukaryota; kingdom Metazoa; phylum Arthropoda; class Malacostraca; order Decapoda; family Penaeidae; genus Penaeus; species Penaeus vannamei. The sequence goes on from NC_091557.1 coordinate 30,319,504, forward strand.
GCTGGATGCTTACGCTCACTGGCCGCTCGTCGTTCCTGTGCTGGATGGTTGGCCGATGAGCGGAAGCATGGACCCTCTGCTTGCAGAGGGAGAGGGTGGCCGGCAAGGTGTCAGCAGCAGGTAGAGTTAGCCTACAGGCAGCTATGGCAAGACGGTCCACCAAATCATTTGCTGTCACTCCAACATATGAGGGAATCCATATGAAATGTGTTGAAAGCTCATATCCAATGGCTGTGACTAAATGGCATAGTATGTGATTGACTAGCTTATGGGTTTCAGGCTTAGGGGACGAGAGGGTATGAAGGGCTGACTGTGAGTCACAAATAACCAGACCACTGCTTCTGGTGTGTAGAAGTAGGGTAACAGCATCCAGAAGCCCATGCAATTCACAGGAGGTAGAGCTTAACCAGTCCTGCAGATGCCATCCAGTTCATCCTCCATTTGGTGGCTCCATAGTATTGGAAAAGACAGGACAAGCAGCACTTTCATCAGTTTGTAAAGAACCATCCACATAGATGATGTGGGAGGTGGGAATGGAAGACATCACTTTGGCAATGGTCTCGAGGGCTAGTTGTTTCTGTTGGCAGGGTGGGTCCCTCCTAAAAGTGGGTGTGTAGGAAACAGCTACTGGAGGAATCTGCCTAGGAGGAGGACCATGGTCAGCTTCCTCTTGGGGAACATTGATATCCAATCTTCTAAGGTTTCGGCAAACATTCCTAATAAGTGCACAGCCACCTGGTCGGAGTTGCGGGCGACGAAAATTGGGGCCAAGTAGGGGTGGGAGGGGGGCTTTGGGGTGAGAGTCGCTCATTTGCTACAAGTATCAGGACAAGAACAACAGCAATGATGATTACCATGATAGGAGTGGTGATAATAATGATAATAATTATAATGATTATTACGATAATTATAATAGTAATAACACTAACATAAAGAATAATGGTAATGATAATGATAGGAATAAATATACAGAGGATAATGATTATGATAATTATGACGAAGATAATGATATTAAACAACAAAAACAAATACATCAGCAATTATGATGACAAAAAAAATAGTACATCTATGGGCACAGAATCGGAAGAAAAATTAAAGAGTTTAGGAAATGGAACCCTACCCCACCCCCCCTATGAAGGCAGGTGTTAAACTTGTTAGGTCATCTTGAATACTTACTTTTTATATGAATACAATATCAAAACCCTACCGTTTATTTTCACCAGCATAATCATGTTCAATATTATTATTATCAATATCATGATCATGATTATTGTAATAATGATCATTTCTCATATAGTTCTAAATAATATAATTAGTATTGACAATAATACTAGTTGTTATTATTGTTGTTTCAAATATCGTCATCATCATCATAATCATCAGGGGTGGAACTGGCCAGGGGGACAAAGCCTCCCCACTTTTTAGACGGGGGGGGGGGGGCAACACTACTTTTTAACCCCTCCCCCCGCCCATTTTTGGTATCCTCCGAAGTGCAAATGAGCCTGGCTAGTTCTAGTTCTAGTTCTACACCAGAAATGTCGGGTTCTTTTCCCGGGCAGGTGGTCGCCTATCACATCTCTCTATTTGATCACGCGTATACTCTCCTACAACGGCTTCGGCCCTGAAATCTTGGCCCCCACATTTTTTTAGTTTCCTTCATCCCAGATTATTATCATTGTTATCATTATTATTATCATTATTGTTATTATCATTATCATTATCATTATCATTATCATTATCATTATCATTATCATTATCATTATCATTATCATTATCATTATCATTATCATTATCATTATCATTATCATTATCATTATCATTATCATTATCATTATCATTATCATTATCATTATCATTATTGTTATTATTACTGTTATTATCATTATCATTTTTATCATGATCAAAAAATTACACGAAAAATAAACACATAAGTATAAAGTTTTGCAATGCTTCCATATCTAAGGACGAAATACAGAAAACGGAGCATAACAAAGAACTAAAGGGATAACTCAAACCTCAGCAACTGTAATCACCTTTTTCCATATTATCATTGCCATTATGATTGTTGTTGTCACCAATGCTGTTGTTATTATTCACATCGCGTCATTATTTTACTAGTACCTATTATAGTCATCACGGCTAATATCTTTATTGTTAATATCATTATCATCGCCATCAATATCATCATTATCATCACTGTTATCCATATTATCGATAGTGTTGATGACACCAGAAAGATGTAGAGGAGAGGAGAGGAGAGGAGAGGAGAGATAGAGATGAAGAGATAGAAATAGTGATGGAAAGAATAAGAGAGAGAGAAAGAGAGAGACAGAGAGAGAGAGAGAGAGAGAGAGAGAGAGAGAGAGAGAAGGAGGGAAGGAGGGAGGGGGAGAGAGAGAGAGAGAGAGAGAGAGAGAGAGAGAGAGAGAGAGAGAGAGAGAGAGAGAGAGAGAGAGTTAAGTAGGAAGAAAGAGAAAGAAAGGATTGAAGAGTTAAGAAGGGAA
>NC_091557.1:30332007-30336359 GCF_042767895.1 Penaeus vannamei
CAGCGCACGAAGAGCTTGTTCTGCGTCTGGTGTTCAGGGTCATCGTCTGCGAAATGAGATGGAAGGGAATGGTAAAGGAGGGTTTGCTTGCGTTTTTTCGTTTTTATTTTTGTTATCTTCTTGCCTCGTTTTCTTTTTCTTCTTTCTTTCTTTTAGATTTTTTTTTTAAATCTTGGATGCTTGTTCTGCTACGGTTTCTTTGACTTTTTTTCATTTCTTTAATTTTTTTCTTGCAATATTTAAAAGACATTACTATTATCCTGTCTGTTATTCAGTATTATGCCATTAGTATGTGTATAAGCATTATAAACATGTATGTGATATCTACAGAAATGCAAGGTATTATTCTTAAATATATTTTCCTCATTTTCCTTTGTCTCGCAATTCGATAGTTAAGAGAGACTTTAGCAACAGGCTTGATTTTTTCGGGATAAATTTCGTATTTGTTTGAAGTATGTTGTTGTTTTTTTTGTTTGTTTTTTTTATGACTGGAATGACAGTATGGCCGCGAGAGAGTTATTGTTAGAGATAATTTCCCAGCACTTTCATAGGGGTAATTGCCACCGTCGGTAGCATTATTTTCATTAGCCAATTATTATCCTCACTACCGTAACTATAACCGTCACCATTATCACTAACAATTAAGGCTTCTAACCAACACAAATTCACTTACATAACTTATAAATTCACTTACATAACTTGCAAATTCACTTACATAACTTGCAAATTCACTTACATAACTTACAATTCACTTACATAACTTACAAATTCACTTACATAACTTATAAAATCACTTACATAACTTACAAATTCACTTACATAACATAAATTCACTTACATAACTTGCAAATTCACTTACATAACGCAAATTCACTTACATAACTTACAAATTCACTTACATAACTTACGAATTCACTTACATAACTTACAAATTCACTTACATAACTTACAAATTCACTTACATAACTTACAAATTCACTTACATAACTTACGAATTCACTTACATAACTGGATATAAGACATACCCTTCTCCAAAAGCACATCGCTCTGCACTGAAGAAAATCTGTGCAGATTGAATTTTCTGCTTTCGACTTCCTCGATGACACACTGCTAAATTAGAGGCAAGGAGGAAGTGACGACAAAAAAACGTATATTCTTATAGGTTTCGATGTGTGTGTGTGTGTGTGTGTGTGTGTACGCATATATATGTATACACATAATGCAAAACAACAAGATTTTAAGAGAATCAACGTTGCCTTTGCTTCCTTTCCGCATTGCTGATCTCAGTCGTAGCTTTTCACATTAACAGCTCTGTTAGTAAAGACAGGAAAAGCAACAAACAAAAAATGATCTCAACCTTTCTCAGAATACACAAGCTAATACAATTATTTTTTGCCAACAAGACCAAGAATATCGCTCGATGCTATTCTCGCATTCGTACAAATAACGAAAGATAATGCAACAGTATAACGAAATAAGTTAATAGAATAACGTCGTCGCACAAACCAGGAAATGCGATGTCAATCTGCTTTGGAAAACTTGCTATAAATATCAGTGGCAAAGGGTTCATTTTCCTCAAACATTTTTTTTTTTTTTTTTTTTCCCCACACGCAACACATGGGCAATCTATACTGGCCGACGCTTGCATCTCCATTATTTCGTGTGTGCTTATGGGTGCACACATGCAAGTATATATCATTATTTACTTATTGGTTGGTTATCGATATTATCTGCTATGTTCATGCTTGTCTGTTGTTTTTTAATTCTTATTTCTTTCATTACTATAAGAGACGCTATTACTTTTTCTTTGTCTATGTGTATGTGTGTATGTGTGTATGTATGTATGTGTGTGTGTGTGTGTGTGTGTGTGTGTGTGTGTGTGTGGTGTGTGTGTGTGTGTGTGTGTGTGTGTGTGCGTGTGTGTGTGTGTGTGTGTGTGTGTGTGTGTGTGTGTGTGTGTGTGTGTGTGTTTGTGTGTGTGTGTGTGTGTATGTGTAGGGCTCGGGAGATGGGCCCTATGGTGGATGGTAAGTTTAGGGTGTAAAACGGACAATCAACACGCCTCGACTCCTCCAAGAAGCGAGGTGTTGCTCCTTGGCATCCTGCAGGAATTTCTTTCTGTCATCTCGCACAGTGCTCTAAGGATTACCATGAATGCGTGCATGAAACATTATATATGATATGAATTATGCAGAATATATCAATAGATACATAGAATAACGTGAGCATATATATTTCGGTAATATCATATAGATAAAGCTGGGTTACACATTGGTTTTAAAATCATGGTTCCCTTCATAATTATTAAAAATCTGGTGTAAGAACAACAGAAAAGCACACACGGAGAAACAGTAGCACAGTCATCCACAAAGGAAACGGCGTAAGTATTGTATTTAGCAGTGTCAGTGATATCAGAAGGTATGTTTAATAGTTATAATACATCCTCACACAGCAGTAAAAGATCCGGGAGAGCGGCGGTGCTGAAGGCAAATTCCCCTTAAGGCAACAGAGTTTCTAAATAGGTAACTCATGAACTGCACGTCCAATGCAAGGAAATAACTTTTATGTACAGTTAAATGAGTCGACATTGTGTCTTACAGAAAGTGAAGAATATTTAAGGAAAAGTTAGGTATTAATCACCGTTTTTTTTAATTTAACAAATACTCGGGTCATGGGTGACGTGACGAGAGGCTGGGAAGATGCGTGGCAGTGTAAAGGACGTGATGTACCTCCCCCTCCCCCCCCCCCCCTATGTTGCGGGAGTCCAGACGAGGACCTCGGTTCAGCACCATCTGTGGGCGTTCTTGGCAGCCACTGGAGCATTTTCATTTTTGTATATTTACATAGCGGTTATTGAAGTTTTACTTTTATTTTAATCTCATATTTTAATTTATATTATTTTGCGACAAGACACACACGAGTACATAAAAGCTATAGTCTTGTCGCATAACACTCTCTTGGGCTGTTTGCTTGGCCGTTGAGCATTGTGTGGCAGCAGCTCTGCGAACCAAAAGTTCGCCTGATCGGAATTTTATTTTTTATGGTTAATGTCGAAAATAAAATACCATTACCGTTTCAATTTATTTCTTTATATATCTATTTCTATATTACACCACCATAAACTTGTGTAACGTATATTTCAGCCAATTACAAGAAATGGGAGTTCCCAAAGCGCAGCTATCCCGAGGCATTTCTCAAGCATCCAAAACGTTGGCATTGTTCGCATGCTGAGCAATGTAGGTAATCTTATTATTACATTTTCATTTTCACTTTATCACAGTGCTGCATGACCTTTGATGTATCATTATAATATATCTGACCGTAAATGCTGGTGTAGCAGATTTTTTTTTTTTTTTTTTTTTTTTTTTTTAATAAATGAATAAAAGCTGGACCCAAGGAAGTATAAAGTTATCCCCCGTAAATCGACGTTACGTGTCATTACAGATTTACCGATATTATTTTGCAATTACACCACCGCCATATTTTCATGTTTACCCCCCCCCAAAAAAAAAAAAAAAAAAAAAATCGTAAGTTTACCCCCACAATGTTCGTCGCTTTCTTTCTTTTCTTCAGAAAACGGGTAAGCGAACCAAAGGCTGCGACTCAAACGGCAACACGAGTGTGGTTCGCTTGGCGCCCCCTTGGTGCTTCTTGAGGCACGAGAGAGAGAGATATAAATATTTTTATTCTTTGTAAGAGCCCAGATGGGATGTGATATACGAACTGTACATTTTGAGAATATACAGACTGAGGGAGGAGGGGGAGAGGAGTGGTAAGGAGAGAGAAGGGGGAAGGAGGGAGGAGTGGGGGAGGAGTGGCAAGGAGAGGGGAGGGGGGGGGGGGGAGGAGGGGGAGAGGAGTGGCAAGGAGAGTAAGGAGGGAGGGAGGGAGGAGGGGGAGAGGAGTGGCAAGGAGAGAGGAGGGGGAGGGAGGGAGTTGGGGAGAGGAGTGGCAAGGAGAGTAGAGAGGGAGGGAGGGAGGAGGGGGAGAGGAGTGGCAAGGAGAGTAGAGGGGGAGGGAGGGAGGAGGGGGAGAGGAGTGGCAAGGAGAGAGGAGGGGAGGGAGGGAGGAAGGGGGGAGGAGTGTCAAGGAGAGTAGAGAGGGAGGGAGGGAGGAGGGGGAGAGGAGTGGCAAGGAGAGTAGAGGGGGAGGGAGGGAGGAGGAGGAGGGGAGTGGCAAGGAGAGAGGAGGGGAGGGAAGGAGGATCGGGAGAGGAGTGGCAAGGAGAGTAGAGGGGGAGGGAAGGAGGATGGGGAGAGGAGTGGCAAGGAGAGAGGAGGGGAGGGAGGGAGGAGGGGGAGAGGAGTGGCAAGGAGAGTAGAGGGGGAGGGAGGGAGGAGGGGGGAGGGGGG
>NC_091557.1:30336859-30341859 GCF_042767895.1 Penaeus vannamei
ATTATCCTCTGTATATTTATTCCTATCATTATCATCACCATTATTCTTTATGTTAGTGTTATTACTATTATAATTATCGTAATCATCATTATAATTATTATCAATATTATCATCACTCCTATCATGGTAATCATCATTGCTGTTGTTCTTGTCCTGATACTTGTAGCAAATGAGCGACTCTCACCCCAAAGCCCCCCTCCCACCCCTACTTGGCCCCAATTTTCGTCGCCCGCAACTCCGACCAGGTGGCTGTGCACTTATTAGGAATGTTTGCCGAAGCCTTAGAAGATTGGATATCAATGTTCCCCGAGAGGAAGTTGACCATGGTCCTCCTCCGTGGCAGATTCCTTAAGTAGCTGTTTCCTACACACCCACTTGTAGGAGGGACTCACCCTGCCAGAAACAACTAGCCCTCGAGACCATTGCCAAAGTAACGTCTTCCATTCCTGCCTCCCACATCATCTGTGTGGATGGTTCTTTACAAACTGATGGAAGTGCGGCTTGTGCTGTCTTTTCCCTACCATGGAACCACCAAATGGAGGATGGGCTGGACGGCGTCTGCAGGACTGGTCAAGCTCAACCTCTTGTGAACTGCATGGGCTTCTGGATGGTGTTAGCCTACTTCTACGCACCACACCAGAAACAGTGGTCTTGTTATTTGTGACTCACAGTCAGCTCTTCATGCCCTGTCGTCCCCCAAGCCTGAAGCCCGTAGGCTAGTCAATCGCATACTATGCCATCATAGTCATAGCCATTGGATATGCGTTCTCAATACATTTCGTATGAGTTCCCTCATATGTCGGAGTGACAGCAAATGATTTGATGGACCGTCTTGCCAAAGCTGCCAGTAGGCTTGCTTTACCTGCTGCCGACACCTCGCCGGCCACCCTCTCCCATTGCAAGCAGAGGATCCATGCTTCAGCTCATCAGCCAACCATCCAGCACAGGAACGACGAGCGGCCAGCGAGCGTAAGCATTCAACACTACGACCACTTCGCATCTCGCCTTACAAGTACCGACGCCGCGGTCTGCTGGTTAGAAGACATAATGTGGTGGTCGCCCGGCTCCGGTTAGGCAGGTGGACGAGTCTGAGGACGTACTCCAGTATTTATCATGCTAGTTGTGTGACGCACACAATGCCAACCACCTACAGCATTACTGCTTATATTGTCCGAAAGTGACTGATTTAATACTAGTGATTCTGTCATAGAACTTTGCAAATACTTAATAACATGACAATTTAGACAAAATACTTTTGCAATGCCCATATTTTGGTGGCTGTTAATACTCTGTTTTCTATTGTTTCCATTGTTTATCATGTATGTGATTATTTCATGGCGTGTCCTGCGTATCACGAATATTCTGTAGCCATTTCATTTGTACTGTATAGGTCCTCCCCTGTGGTGTAGAGAGAGAGATCATCCAATTGGCGAGGCATTATTGTCACCCACTTGGCGTGATCCTCCTGAGCAAAAGCCATCAGACTTTGAGCTTGACTGATACTTCTTGACAACAGACTACACAGAGAGCTCCGCCAATTTATCGTGGTTTGCCGCGACAATTGGCCAGGCCTTCTCTTGTAGTAAGTGCCCCATTACCGCTCCCCTGGAGAGCGAGGTTGCAAACCTGGACTAGACCCTCTGGTCCTGGACATAGTTTGTGGCCACGCACCAAGGGCGACTTTTCGGTGCCTGACCCTTGCCCTCTCCTTCTGACTTACTGGTGCAGCCTGGGCCTGCGGGAAACGCCGATTTCCAACATTCGCCTGGGCTGCGGTGACGTGATCACACACCCCTTGTAGCAGGATTGGGGTGCAGAGCGTTTACCACACCAAAACTCCGAGTTCAGCCCACCCAGGGGGATCTCCTGTCCTGTGGTGCTGAAGGGTCGAGTGTAGGAAACAGAGATTTTTTGAGGCCCTTCATACGACCTCACCCTGAGAGCAGGTATAAGGATAGTCCCCGAAAGGGGACCAATCTGTCTTATACTCTCTCCATGACCACAAAATGAATCAGACCATGGCAGGCACCCTGGAGCCTTTCAAGGTTGCAGGTGGGCGAAAGAAAAACAAAATGCAGGTCGAATGTGTCCGGCCTGCAGAACTGAGCAAGGACAAGACAGAAAAATCAATCACAAAGTCTGTCCATGCACACCAGACTGAGAGAAATCTGAACTCTACTCAGAATTCCCACAGTCAAGAAGGTGCTCTAGCTGAACCAGCCAAACCAGCTGCCCCCACTTCTAAAGGCCTTAAACCCCTGCAAAGGGGAGGCGTGAAGCGACGAAGGGTGGAAACTGACTCTGGAGAAGACGCAGAGCACACCCCAAGTCGACTAACGCGGTTTAAGGTAAAAAAAAAAAAAAAAAAGAAGAAAAAAAAAAAAAAACCCTGAAGACTCCGAAAATGCCTACCAACTGGTTAGGGCATTGGAGAAGGAAAGAAATGTCAGACTTTCAATCCGAATCTCTAGAGATAAGGGCATGATTATTGTTCCCAAAGACAAAGCCACCCTGAACGTCCTGCAGGAAATCAAGGTGCTAAAAGACGGGAGGAAAGTGTGTAACTCACCACTGACCTCCTAAGAGAAAAAGACCAAGATGGTGCTACTTGGTTTCCCACTAGGGTTCGACGTGGAGGTGATCACGTCTCTCCCACAAGTGGTGGAAGCTTCCAAAGGGAAGTCTCCAACCAGGCAAGTCCTGGTTATCCTCAAGGGAGCCCCAATCACCACCCTTGATCTGGGTAACTGGGGCTCCTACAAGCTCAGGACATACGTGCCAGAGGCCTTGAGGTGCTTCACGTGCCAGAAATTTGGGCATCACCAGGCCAACTGCAAGGCCAAAGCCAAATGTGGTGTATGCAGCGAGGCACACGAAACAGAAGTGCGTATCAAGGCACATAAAGATGGACAGAAGGACACAACAGCTAAGTGTCCAAACTGTGCCAAGAAACATCATGCCTGGCTTGCTCTGTCAGGAAACAGGCAGTTATTAAAAGGCAGGAGCAAGCCAAAAAGCGTCCTTTGTCCCTGCGCCCCAGGCACCTAGTCTGGGGTCAAAATAAAAGAGAAAAGACTCCCCGACCTCCTAAGAGGAATTCCCCAAGCTTGCTAGTGGCAAAACCACAAAAAAGAACCAAAGGGAAAAAAGTTCAAAGACCACAGCAAAGGTCCCCCCAGTAGAGGATAATCTTTTCTTTGACGAGAAAGATATGACTCTCCTGTTGAATGCTGTAGTTTCTGCAGTAGCAAAAGCCTTGGGGAGGACCAGTGAGGAGGCGGAGAAAGCAGTGCAGGTCGCCATGACGGCTATGACCCAAACTGTGGCAGCTCTGAAGGGAAGGAAGCTAGAAGCCTCCAAACCGAAAACGAGCAGCACTCCCCTCCCTAAATCCTCGGATGGTAGGCTAGCTTCGGGAGAAGCATTACGTGAAACCCCACTGCAGGCCGAGTCTGTGCAGCCAAAACTCTGGTCCCTTGACCCGAGGTGGCACTCCCAACCAAGGCTCTACACCTCTCGGTAGAGCCTTAACCGGAGTGTCTCACTTAGAGGAAGTTGTACAATCCTCAATTAACGAGGATCTATATTTATCTGATGCCACCAGCACTGGGGCATCTGAAGCTGAAGCAAGTGACTCTGAGTAACCATCATGGCACACAATCTAAGCATTCTGCAGTGGAATATCTGTAGCTATAAAAGCAAGAACTTTCTCCTGTCAATAGTGCGAGCAAGGAGCATTGACGTTGTCATGCTCCAGGAGACACTAACTATGGGATCTGTGTGCTTCTCAGGATATCATGCCTTCACCACTCCAAACCTGGATGGTGCTAGAGACCTGATGACCCTGGTAAAAGAAGCTATCCCGTGCTCCTTAATAGCCAACCCGCCGCACTGTAGAGATGGTGTTGAATCTCTTGCTGTTGAGATTCAGCTACCTGGGGGCCCTATAAAAATATATAATATTTATAGCAAACCACTGTGTGAGAGCTTTGATCTAAACCAGGTCTGTGCTACTGCAGCACAAGACCGAGTGATCATTGAGAGAGACTTCAATGCACACATAGCCATGCTGAATCCCAACAAAAGGCCGAACGCGGCAGGCATTCACATAGCAGAAGTGCTTGAGACGTTCCCTGAGATCGCTTTTCTCAACACCAAAGAACCAACGCATGTGAAAGGAGGGGTCCAGGACCTCACCTTTGCCGCTGCAACAATGGTGGAGAGAATTCGGTAGTGTGTCGATGATACGGTTACTAGTGATCACTACGGCATAGTCACTACACTAATGGATACAGGTCCACCCAAAGACCACATCACATTCCTAAATGGAAAACAGACAAGGCCAACTGGTTTGCCTTCCAGGAAGGCTTGGCTCGATGTCTGAAAGACAATGAACCCAACAATAATGAAAATGTGGATGTGCTAGAGGCAAGGCTAATCCAGGCCATAAACCAGGCAGCCTCACAAACCATCCCCAAAACTCGCCCATGGTCCAGATCTCACAAAGACGCCTGGTACTATAATGACGAGATCAAAGAGGTCAACCACAGGGTTAATATGTGCAGAAAAATCTTCCGAAGGCAAAGATCTCCTGACAATCTGGCCCTGTTGAGCAAAGCTGTTGTGGATGCCAAGGAAACTGCCAACAGAGTAAGGCAGGAAAAATGGCTGGAATGGTGCCAAACTTTTGGACACCAGACCAGCCTTACAGAGTTGTGGAAACGGGTCAGGCGAGCGACAAGCCGCCAAGCCCCGAAATGCACTCATCATGACCCACAATTAGAGGCTAACAGATTGGTGCTTGAGTTCTCAGCCAGAACCAGCACCAACAATCTGCCTCCAATGATGAGAGAAAAACAACAAAAGTTAAATCCAGAAAGACGCTCTCATAAGAGACAAGGCACTCGAAGCTGATGAAACGGATGCCTTGTTCTCTCTTAGGGAACTAAGAAAATCATACAAAACCAGTTCTGGATCAGTACCGGGATCTGATTGAATCT
>NC_091557.1:30346859-30354824 GCF_042767895.1 Penaeus vannamei
AAGTGGAGACGAAGAAGAAAATGGCGAACGGAAGAATAAAAAATGAGAGCGGATTTTTATGCTTTCATTCGACTTGAAGAATAATGGGCGTGTTCTAGTGGGCTTCAAGCTGCGTGTTCTCTCCTCTTTTTCTTGTTGTAAGTGTAGCGACGGGGGAATTCTTTGGGGGGAAGTACACCTATACAGCTATACATCGAGGGTTATTTTAAGGGGACAGTCTCTCCCCTCTGACCGCTGTCTTGTACGTGGTGCTGCTCTCCATGGCACTCGAGGGAACGCATGGAACGGGAAACGCTGCAAGACTGATCGCCTTCTGTTCTTGGATCTGGAACTGTTCGAAGAAACGCCATGCAAACGAGTCACGTGATCTGGAAGGACATAGGCATGGCATGTATTTTAGCGAAAATGTGGTGCACTTTGCACAAAAAGAGGCAAATGAAACCGAGCGAATGAAACTACTGAATGGAGACGCCATGGAGGAGATAGACGAGAAGGGGTATATATATTTAGCCCTCGGACGATAAGATCAGGAAGAAGGACTTGCAGGAAGCATTCGGGAAAGAGTATAGAAGATCGTAATTGTTTCTGAAGACAAAGCTACAAGGGAATTTATACGTGGGCAGTTGCCTTGTTGCGTTTGTTGCTTCTCGAATTTTTCATAATCAAATTGAAAATTAAAAATTCAAGTTTTCAGCTTTTCAAGGCACGTTTTATGTAATTACTCCTATCCTTTGATCTATTGCTATAATTGCGAATACAGAACATTACTTTTGACTGTATTTACGTGTGCTGTATTGACTACTATTATTGTATTTTCTGTTTTGAATAACATTATACACGAACAATGCGGACCCAAAAAACAAAAACCCGTCGACAAAAGTCTGCTGTATCAGGTCCCTTTCCACTGGCATTTTGTGGTCTTCTTTGGCATACAAACTTTTAGCTTAACAAAGTTTATAACTATAAGTTGGGGATGCGCTGCTGCTGTTGAGTTTGTTGTTGCCACTGTTACTGTCTGTTGATGTTATCTTTATCTTTGCTGTTGCCACGATTTTTCTATCCATCACCATCATCATCATCGGCGAGAAAACGAGAGGTCAGACGTTGGTGTCCCAGGAGAAGTCACCGCCGAGGCACAGGTGGGGAGCACTGAGCCGCGGCATATGAGGGAGGGCGTCCAGTCAAGCAGGGGCGGAACTGCCAAATAACCTCTCAATAATGAATTAAAGAGGCTTAAGCCCTGCAGTGCTGTAATAGACTGGAATGATAAAGATAATCATTATAATAATGGTAATGACTATATATATATATATATATATATATATATATATATATATATATATATATATATATATATATATATGTGTGTGTGTGTGTGTGTGTGTGTGTGTGTGTGTGTGTGTCTGTGTGTGTGTATCTGTACATATATATATATATATATATATATATATATATATATATATATATATATATATATATATATATATACATGTATGTATGTATGTATGTATATGTATATGTATATATATGTATATGTATGTATATATACATGTATATATATATGTATATATATATATATTTTATATATATATATATATATATATATATATATATATATATATATATATATATATATACATATATATTCCGTAATAGGTATTCCAATAATGCGTCGAATCGTAAGCAAGAAGAGGTTGATCAATACGGCCGTGAAGAATCTAATGCTTAAGCTATGAGATAAGGAAACAACTAAAAATCCTCTTACAAAATAATTACCCCCAGATCGTTTACTTTTGTCTCCAGTAAAGTCCGTGTCACACTAGCACTTTTTCCGTCAACTTTTTGACAATTTTATTTAACATAAATACAAAAATTCTCGAATATAGCTCTTGATTTGACTTTGCTTGGCTGAAAAAGTAGACGGAAAGGTTTTCAGACGGAAACGATCATTATCGCCTGACTGGAGAATCGAGAACTCGCTCAAAAATTGACAAAATTTCAGAAAATTGTCAAAAAAATGACGGAAAAGGTGCTAGTGTGACAGTACCTTAATACTAATACAATAGCGAAATTCTTAAAACAACCTTTGAACTACAGCTCTGATTTGTGTTCCAATGTGGCTTATCTATTTACCTGTCTTAGCTGCCAAGTTAGGTGCATGGGGTCGACCTCACGATGGCTCCGTCACCGCATCTCCGACCACAAAGGCAAATCTTTCAGAACTGGTCTACCGCTGAGTGAACCATCTTTCTCGGCAATAAGAGAACATTCGCTTCAACACTCACACCCTCTTTTCTAACACAGATTTCAGTATTTTGTCCTCCCACTCCTCACGGCAAGACCTCATCACCTCAGAATCCTTGCTGATTAAAAAGATGAAACCTGAGTTGAACAATATAACAACAGCAACACCCTTGTTTAAACGCTGACTGCCCATCACCATAAATCACCTATTTTTGGTTAGTTTTTGACTTTCTTGTGCGTCCCATATTTATGAATTGTATTTTTGTATTTATATCCATGTTCTGAGTTTATGTACTTTCTTTGTATTTGTTAGTATTTTTCGTATTCTTTCGTGTTTTTATCACTGTGTTTTGTATTATTTAGTTTCACGTTGTTTCTTTATCCAGAATCTGTACTATTTTATTTACATTGTCTAATTGACCCTATTGTCTGGTTATTTCAGCATTGACAATGAAGGACTGCTGAAGCCTTCGAAACATTTGCTAAATAAACATGAGATTCTTCACGGCCGTATTGATCCACCTCTTCTTGCTTATATATATATATATATATATATATATATATATATATATATATATATATATATATATATATATATATATATATATATATATATATATATATATATATATATATATATATATATATATATATATATATATATATATATATATATATATATATATACATACATATATATGATAATGATAACACTGCTACTGCTACTACTAATACTGCTGATAATAATGATAAAAATAATGATAATGACAGTGACGATGATAATGAGGGTGGTGGTTCTTGTGGTGATGATAAGAATGTTAATATTATTTTAATGTTATTGTGTTAAAATTCTTCCTGTTATTATCATTATCATTAAGCTTACTATATTTGTTATAATCTCATTTTCATTGTTTTCATTTTCGTCATTGTTACTAATAATTCATGGAAATTTTCGCTCAGGTTCTGTTGATGTTGTATTAGTAGCGGGCTTGCAACTTAAACCCTTCGTGCTTATATCGATGGACAGGTCATCTCAGCCCTTGTTGGGGAGCAAGAACTTAGGGCTGAGTACTTTGCACGGCTGTTTTAGATCGAGTCACCGACTGCTAATTGAACATGGGGGATTTACTTCCTGCATCCACCCTGATAACAGACGCCAAGGATTTTTTTTTTTTTTTTTTTTTTTTTTTTTTTTTTTTTTTTAGCTGAAGGGTGGCAGATTAGTGGGTCATTGTGGCACCCTGCTGAACTGCTGAAGTCTGGCGGTGAACCCAAGACTCGCGGGGTGCACGCTTTCCTGGTTGCCATGAAGAATGGTATTCTACTGAACCTTCTGAGGGGCTTACTGGGACTGCAGCATCCATCAACTGCATGGCAGCATTCAGCTGAGAGCATTGTGATTCACTGTGGTAGATCCTGAGACTTACATGAATTTTAACAAATATATTTGGATTAACATGTAACCATTGATTTTAAATGTGGCAAAATTGTGTCCTAGCATGATTGTTTTTCAATAAATGAACTAGAGAATGGGTAATCAAAATGGCAGTGATATGTCCTGTCCTGTGCAGCAAAACACGGGATAGTGTGACTTAAAAGAGCCCAACGATCGGCCTTTATGCTAATGTCAGTGGAAAGAAGCCCTTGGAAGAACGCTAATGTCTTTGTGGGCTTTATGAGAACTTATTCAGATGGTGCAAGACGCGTTTGTGCTGAGGACACAGGGGTCACATGTTTACATATGATTCTTGATTACCAAACAAGGAAGTTAGCAGAAGGATTAACCTGGTGACAAGAACCATGAATTCGTTCATCAAGAGTCTTTAAATATATATATATATATATATATATATATATATATATATATATATATATATATATATTTATATATGTGTGTGTGTGTGTGTGTGTGTGTGTGTGTATGTGTGTGTGTGTGTATTTGCATATATATATATATATATATATATATATATATATATATATATATATATATATATGTGTGTGTGTGTGTGTGTGTGTGTGTGTGTGTGTGTGTGTGTGTGTGTGTCTAAACACACACACACACATATATATATACTTATGAGTGTGGGTGTGTTTGTGTACACACATATATATATATATATATATATATATATATATATATATATATATATATATATGTATGTATGTATGTGAAAATGAAACTAGCCACAATGAGATATAGGAAAAAGCCTGACGTTTCGAACTCTTCTCGAGTTCCTCATCAGACAAAAACCGAAATGGATACTAGAAGAGAATTTTGACAAGTTTATATAGTGATAGAGAGACAGGATGAACAAGATCTGAATCAGGTCTCAGGGGGAGGGTCAAGGTCGAAGAGTCTGGGGAAGGCTTTGCTAACAAGTGATGAGGTAATATCATCTGATCCCCATTGGCCAGCACTCAGATTGAAATTAGACAATTTTCTAATTAAAAGGGCTTCAATTATTTTCTTTCGTACGAGTTGGACGATCTATGAATTAATTTGTCGTGTTTCCAATTTAACCGATGTCCTTCGTCGCGTAAATGAATAAAACAAGCATTAGATTCTCTGGCGTATCTGACATCACGTCTATGTTCATTAATTCATTTTTCAAAAGTTCTGCCGGTTTCGCCTATGTAAAATTTCGGGAAATCCTTGCAAGGAATCGTGTAAATACCGGAAGAGGTCCCAATAGCACTGCTAGTTATATTATGTCTCATCAAAGTATTGCGCAACGTGTTCGGGTAAGTAAAGACGATGTCAATGCCAGCTCCTTTAAACATACGGCGTTTTTCATCGAGAGACGGGTTGTAAGGAATGATTAAGAGATTTTTGGCACTTTCTTGTTGCATGTTACGGGAATGATTATAAAGTTTCCATTTCGCAGATGAATGTGCCTGATTTAAGAAAAAAACGAGGATATCCTAATTTTGAAAATGTCTCGAAAATATTGTCGAGCTCACGATCGATGAATTCATTATCGCAAATCCTATAAGCCTTCAGGAACATTGACGACACAACTAACTTCTTAATGTAAAGCGGGTGATTCGAGAAAAAAAAATAAGATAATTAGCGGTGTGGGTGGGCTTCCGATAAACTGAAAATTTAAGCGAGCCATTCACATTGGATAAAAGAACGTCGAGAAAAGGTAATTTACCTGAGTCTTCCCATTCTACTTTAAAGTTAATGGTACGAGCGAGGTTATTTAGTCTACTGAGAAAATCATCGAAATCTGAATGGTTCATTTGCCACATAGAAAAAATTTCATCAACATAGCGAAACCAAATCGTGTCCGGCGGGAGGATTGACGGAAGTAACTCAGATTCAAACATTTCCATATATAAATTAGCTAAAACCGGGCTAAGGCTACTTCCCATCGCAATACCATGTATTTGCTTATAGAAATCGCCGTCAAAAGTAAAGACATTATTTGTAACACAATCGAATGAGATCGATAAAGCAATTGACCGGAATAGGGATCCTCTGATGAAACGAAGAAAGTTTCCTTTCAAGAAAATCTAGCACGTCATCAAGCGGGACATTTGTAAATAAAGAATCCACATCAAAACTAACAAGTTTCTTATCGTGCGTCGGCAAAGTTCTAACTTTATCCATGAAATCCATCGAATGTTTAATATGACTATTAGAAAAGGATCCCATGAATGGAGACAAAACGCTCGCTAACCAAGAATCTAATGGGCGGGTGACTGAGTTACAAGACGAAATAATAGACCTTAGCGGAACGCCCTGTTTGCGAGTTTTAGGAAGGCCATAAAAATACGGAATCGATGGGTTAATCGTTCTGAAGCGATAAAAAAATTTGGGGTCAGGGCATTTAGCAGCAATACGTTTGAGGTTTTTACGAAAAGATTCAATGACCGTGGGATAAGGGTATGAACGCAGTTTTTGATACGTAGAGTTGTACAAAAGGGAATTCGCTTTGCGTATATAATCACATCTATCAAGGATGACAACGTTATTACCTTTGTCCGCTTTGGTGATTAAAGTGTCCGGATGACATTCAAGAGATCTGGTGGCCAAAAGATAACGACGGGGTAAGCCTTTAAAATTATCAAACAAATCGAGAATCGGATTCAACATGACACCTTTAAGATAACTGAGATCTTTAATCGACGATTTATTTTGTTTGGCAATAAAACTATCAAGACCTTTAATATAATCAAGACAATGATTAACGCTAGGTTTGGTAGCAAACGATAAACCAAAACCTAAGAGTTCGGTTTCATATCGTGAAAAGGAATATGACGACAAATTAACGACAGAGTCCGTGAGCGAAAATTTACACCAAGCGGAGGGATCTCTGATGACTTTCGCTTTCAAGGGAAGATCTACGCGCTGCAATGGCTAAAAGATCGTCAACAAATTGAGCGGGAGTGACCTCTCTAAGCAATCTAAGAGGCACGAACTTTAAAAAACGCATCATCGACATCTAATTTAGCGCAACGAATACTGTCATACAAGCGGTTACGTTCACAATCGGAAAAGGGAATGCCTAGTCTAGCACTGTACAAATACTGGCCAAAAGAAGGGGGACTTACCTGCTCTTGTAAGCAGTCCTGCAGAAACTTGACCTGGTTTTTCCGCCTCCTGGAGGAAATCAGGGCTTGTTCATACTGTCTAAAAGGCCGTGCAACCGCCGGGCAAGTGGCGAACACGAAGGACAGTACGAAGGGAACGAACGTGGCTTCCATGATGAACACAAGCACAAACACAATCACGTGAACACAAAAATGAAAATGAAACTAGCCACAATGAGATATAGGAAAAAGCGTGACGTTTCGAACTCTTCTCGAGTTCCTCATCAGACAAAAACCGAAATGGATACTAGGAGAGAATTTTGACGTTTATATAGTGATAGAGAGACAGGATGAACAAGATCTGAATCAGGTCTCAGGGGGAGGGTCAAGGTCGAAGAGTCAATTTGAGTGCTGGCCAATGGGGATTAGATGATATTACCTCGACTACTGACTTTTACCCAGATTGGTTAGTTTTGCATATTATCATATCTATTTTTTTTTTTTTTTTGTATATATATTTTGTGTGTATATTGTATTTTCACAGTTTTTGTTTTGTCATTTACGTTCTTTTATTTACGTTTTTTGTATTATGTCTAGTTTAAATGTAGAAAACCAAATCAATTAATGAATTTGTCTAATTGCAATTTTTCTGGTTCAGTATTACAGCACTGATGGTGAAGATTTGATTAATCTTCGAAACGTTTGATTAATAAACATGAAACTATTCACGGCGGTGTTAGTCTACCTCTTCGTTTTGACTGTTCGACGCTCAAGTGGCAAACCTGTAACGACCTACATCAAATGCAAATATGGCAAGACAGCACTGGACAGTTTTAGGAGGACCGAAAAGCTCTCCAACTGCTCCAAGAAACTGCAAAAAGACGTCAAGTTCCTGAATTTATGTAAGATTTATGATGTTATTCCCAGATTCCTTAATTTTCGAGTTCATAACCCTGTATTTGAGAGTACCCTAACATATCGCTCCTGGTGTTTTATACTCCTAGACACAGAAATCTTCAGTCAAAAGAAAAAAGAATATGTAATCACTGAAAAACTTAATAAGGAGTTAAGACTATTGAATTCTAAACTATCTCCCTGACTATATTTGTATCAAGAGACTCATCAATAAGAATGTCCATAAAAAACTACTTGAAGTTGACAAAATTCACAGTAACAAACTTT
>NC_091557.1:30355324-30360324 GCF_042767895.1 Penaeus vannamei
ACTCTCTTGTGAAGGTCACGCCATGATGTCGAGCCCACCTGTCGAAGTGTATATATACTTACACACACGCACACAGACACACATACACACACACACACACACACATATATGCATTTGCGTGTGCGTGTGTGTATATATGTATGTGTATATATACATATATGTGTATATATATATATATATATATATATATATATATATATATATATATATATATACATATATATATGTATATATATTTATATATATATATATATATATATATATATATGTATATATATATATATATATATATATATATATACATACATATATATATATATATATATATATATATATATATATATATATATATATATATATATATATATATATATATTATATATTTCATATATATTAGATATATGTATTTAATGTGTGTATGATGTGTGTATGCTTTTAGATACAGATTATAATTACTTTATATTATTTTCTTTGTATTGACAGATCTTTTCCATACATCATTTGTAAATCCTACTATTATTATTCATGTTTTGTTGCTGTGATTACCAATATCCCTGTTATTATTTTTGATTGTTCATTTAACATTATTA
This sequence comes from Penaeus vannamei, assembly GCF_042767895.1. NCBI lineage: Eukaryota > Metazoa > Arthropoda > Malacostraca > Decapoda > Penaeidae > Penaeus > Penaeus vannamei. The sequence goes on from NC_091557.1 coordinate 30,355,915, forward strand.
CCAATTTTTCATAACAATCACATTTATTGTTCCTATTATTTTGCAGTCATTAGTCAATATTGTTGTTATAATTACCATTCCTATTTTCTTTATTATCCTCATCATTGATATTATTAGTGTTATCATTGCAATTAAATTAATTTGTAGTAGTATAATGATGATCACCGCTATGGCCCTACTAGTAATATTACTAGTAATAGTAGTAACAATAAGTTAGTAATATTAATAGTATCAATAGTATTAACAGCAGTAGTAAAAGCGTTAGTCATGATAGTGTTGATACTGGTAGTGGTGCTAATAGTATTAGTAATTTTAAAAACAATTATAGCAGTAGTAAACACAATAATAATAGCAGTATTAGTTGTGATGGCTGTGGTAGCTGCAGTAGTCATTGTAGAAATAAAAGTGACAGCAGAAGTAGCATCATCATCCTCATCCTCCCCTTATCCCCACCCTCATCTTCCCCCTTCCCCTCCTCCTTATCCTCCCCCCTCCCCCTCATCCTCATCCTCTCCCCTCCCCTCCCCCTCGTCCTCCTCATACTCATTGTAGTTGTATTACAAATATCCTAATAACATTACCAATGGTATATTGCAACTATTCAATTTACTATTGACCTATATCAATAGACAGTAATATATAAAGAAATGCAATACTTACTTTAATCGAGAAATCCAATACCAAATTATTATTCCTGAAACAGTGACTTTTCTTAATCCAATTTCCGGTGAGCACTTGCGGTACAGCGACCAAGACGCTGTACAGTATTTAAATAACCATCAGAGGGAGTGCTATGGGAGGCGCATGGGATATTTAGAGATTTACTGAAAGTCATTTTCTTGTGTTAATGACACTACAGCAAATATTAGAAAGATAGTGAGCCGCATATATATATATATATGTGTGTGTGTGTGTGTGTGTGTGTGTGTGTGTGTGTGTGTGTGTGTGTGTGTGTGTGTGTGTGTGTGTGTATATATATATATATATATATGTGTGTGTGTGTGTGTGTGTGTGTGTGTGTGTGTGTGTGTGTGTGTGTGTGTGTGTGTGTGTGTGTGTGTGTATATATATATATATATATATATATATATATATATATATATATATATATATATATATATATATATATATATATAACCGAAACCGCAGTAGGGAACCATGGAATAGGCACTAGGAACGAGAGGGGACAAATGCTAGTCGAATTTGCGGAGGCTCGATCACTCAGTATCATGAATACATTCTTCGAAAAAAGACTAGAACGGAAGTGGACATGGAAGTCGCCTTCTGACGTCAAAAACGAAATTGACTTCATAATTTCAAATAGGCGCGATATAATAAAAAATGTAGAGGTTATAAATAAAGTAAATGTAGGCAGCGACCATAGAATGGTGAGAGGCGAAATTAAAATACATCTCAGAAGGGAAAGGAACAAACTAATGAGTAAACCACAGCCAAATTTGGCTAACTTGAGGATCAGAGCAACAGAATTTAGCCTAAACATCCAAAACAGATCTTCACTCCTCCGCGACGAAGATCTCAACATCGACCAAATCAATAAACAGTTCAATGACATAATAAAAGAAGCTGCACTTGAAGTAGGCGGAAAGAACGACAATCGAAGCTCCAGCAAGCTCTCGGTAGAAACTAAACAGCTTATGCAAAAACGTAGAGACATGAAAGTATCGTCAAATAGGGACAAGATAGAATTGGTTGAACTAACAAAGACCATAAATAAAAAGAAGAGGGAAGATGTACGGAAATTCAATACTCAAATAATAAATGAAGCAGTGATTTCAGGTACCAGCATGAAAGCAGCTAAAAGAAGACTAGGAATAGGGAGAAATCAAATGTATGCAATTAAGAAACCAGACGGAGAAGTATCACATAACAAGAATGAAATCATCAAAGTAGTGGAAGACTTTTACAGGGATCTATACAACTCAAACGAACAGCCACAAATAGAAGCAAACGCGGTAACTAGCGACGTACCTAATATCACAAAAGAAGAAATAAAAAGAGCACTTAAAGGCATGAAGAGAGGGAAAACACCAGGCGAAGACGGAATTAGTATAGACCTTATATTAGATGCAGGAGACATCGCAACAGTGAAACTAGCCAATCTTTTTAACAAATGTCTTCTCAGCGGAAAAACTCCGAAAGCCTGGAAAAATGCAACAATTATCTTGTTACACAAAAAAGGCGATAAAAAGGATTAAAAAATTACCGACCCATAAGCCTCCTTTCGGTTACTTACAAACTGTTCACGAAAGTCATTACAGCTCGCATCTCTGACAGTCTGGATTCCAGCCAGCCTAAAGAACAGGCAGGCTTCCGCAGCGGATTCTCAACAACAGATCACATCCACACGCTCACACAAATAAGAGAAAAAGTAAACGAATATAGGAAACCCCTGTGTATGGCATTCATCGATTATGAAAAGGCATTTGACTCTGTACAAATACCAGCAGTATTAGGTGCTATTCAACAACAGGGAGTTGAGGAGGTATATTGTAATATCTTGGAAGATATATACAAAGATGGGACAGCAACCATCAAACTCCACACAGAAACCGATAAAATACCAATTAAAAAAGGCGTTAGACAGGGCGACACCATCTCACCAAAGCTGTTTACAGCCTGCCTCGAGGAAATATTCAAGAAACTAGAATGGGAAGGGAAGGGTATCAAAATAGGAGACGAACACCTAAACAACCTAAGATTTGCAGACGACATTGTTCTCCTTAGTGAATCAGCTGATGAATTGCAGCAATTAATAAACGATCTGAATAAAGAAAGCCTAAAAGTCGGACTTAAGATGAACAAGAAAAAGACTAAGGTTATGTTCAACAGCAGAGTCCCACTCAAACAAATACATGTACAAGGCGAAGCACTAGAGGTAGTAGACAGGTATATATACCTAGGACAACTCGTGCAGACAGGCACATCAAGTGAACAGGAAATAAAGCGACGAATCAGTCTAGGCTGGAGTGCCTTCGGCAGGCACAGTAGCACACTAAGAGGTTACTTGTCATTGTGCTTAAAAAGAAAAGTCTTTAATCAATGCGTCCTCCCAGTTATGACCTATGGGTCAGAAACCTGGACTACAACCAGGTTACTGGAGAGGAAACTAATAAGCGCCCAGAGAGGGATGGAAAGATCGATGATGGGAATTAGCCTGAGAGATCGGAAGAGGGCGACGTGGATCAGAGAACAGACAAAGGTAGAAGATATACTCAAGAGCATTAAAAAGAAGAAATGGCAATGGGCAGGGCATGTATGTCGGAGACAAGACGACAGATGGACAAAGAAAGTAACAGACTGGACTATAAATAACTTAAGGAGGCCAAGAGCCAGACCAATGACACGATGGCGCGACGAAATAGCGAAATTTGGGGGCCAAGACTGGAAACAAACATCGCAAGACAGGGAAACCTGGAAAAGAATGGGAGAGGCCTACGTCCTGCAGTGGATTGACTCAGGCTGATGATGATGATGATGATATATATATATATGTATTCATATATATATACACTCATACATACATATATTTTTTCTGACCATTTTCAGTGTTAGCATAGTGCCCCTCGAGCGAATCGAGCATCACCTCAGGCCAAACACACATGGCATAGACGTGGCGGTGAAGCCGGTACTTGTAAACATGAAAAAAAGATGCAAAACGCCCACCTTTGGAGGGAGACACACATCAAGTGGGCCGGGGAATTCTAAGAGCATTGACCATAACCAATGTTCACTCGTGAACTTTCTTGTTATGTTCAGCCGACGACACTGTTCCAGCAAGTGTTCTCTCCGAATTCGAAATGTTTCGTGCAAATCGGGAGTGGGTTGTGTTTGGTAGCTTGTGGTTGGCTTTGGTTTCAGTTTCCTCTTGGTGCGCAAGGTTTCGAATACGGGCCTGGCCTAAATCGGATAAAAAAATAAGTGGTTTTAATAATATCAGTAATGAGAATGATATTGATAATGATTATTGATGATGCTGATAATAGTGACACTAGTAAAGATATTAATGTCAATGGAAATACGTGTGATGAAGGTTTGATGATGATAATGACAATGATAACGATACTATTAATAGTAATAGCAATAATGAAGATACTTAATTTGGCAATAACAGCGATGCACACACACACAAACCTGTGTGTCATTATATACATTATATATATATATATATATATATATATATATATATATATATATATATATATATATATATATATATATACGTATATGTATATATGTATATATATGCATATATATACATTATGTATGTATATATATATATATATATATATATATATACATATGTATATATGTATATATATGCATATATATACATTATATATATATATATATATATATATATATATATATATATGTATATATATATATATA
>NC_091557.1:30380324-30392824 GCF_042767895.1 Penaeus vannamei
TCACAAACCCACCCACCCACCAACTCTCTGAAATGGACATGTAACACATACACGTACATAAATTGTGGATACAGACTAATTTTGTTCTTAATTTCAGGTGAGGGACAATACTTACATATTCACCATTTGAACAGTGGCAACAGACTTGCAACCCACAAAGTCTTTGATGCTGCTGTTGTCCATGGCATTAATATAAGACCGGTGAAAAATGAAGAGAGCAGGCACTGGGTGGTTGGTGTTTGGGGGCAGAAGAGCCTGGCTTTACTGCTATATAAACATCTTCCAGGGAATGAAATGTAAGTAATTGCTCATGTAATTTTGTTAAATGCATTTAAGAAAATATTCTTTTACAGTGTGCTTGTACTAGAATTCAATAACTACTATAAACTTTTTGGTAGTTGCCTATTTGAAAGTTTTCTAGAACATTGCCATGCTTACCTATTATGTGTTTAGTGTATATATACTATAGGTTGTTTCTTCCCTTACAGAAATTCACTAATTGAAGAAAGAAGATTTGAAGATTGGATTATTGATGCAGTCTTAGAAGATAATTTGTCACACATTGTACTTGCAACTGCACACAACTCGCTAATCAGATACAAACTGCAGTATTCTAAAGATCTTGAAGAGCAAACTTATCAGGGTACCTTTGTGGAAAGTGAGGGAAATTGCCCAGCACATGAAGAAAAAAAGGATTTTGTTCAGTGGCAGAATAAGAGTCATTTGGGTTTTCCAGCAAAGACTGAACTTTTGACCTGGAAAAACACAAGATGGAAGCCAGACAGATGCGTGTTGGTAAAGGTAGACTGCACAGAGAACTGCATTCTATACTGTGGCCATATAGTGCTAATGGCTGGAAACTGGGAGAGTGCTGTACTTTTGGCTGGTACAGTGTTCAGCCAAGTCCTGATATGGGGTCCTTGGGGCAGTACAGATCCAAGGGGAAGGGTTGCACCGATGCACTGTCTGTCAGGTCATGAGGTTAGTTTTTTGTGCTGTCCTCTGTTTATTTATTTTGTTAGCCTAAACCATTTTATTTGTAACAACTGATGGTGGTGGTTTTAATCAAGGCAAAACAACAACAATGTAGAATTGCTTTTGAATACTTCCATATGGTGAGTCAATACTATGAAGTAATTGTTCTTTTTATGTATTCTTAATTTCATTTCAAACTTGAATTGTGCTAATACAATGTATTCATATATGTCTTTATTGAATTCCACAGGGTGTCTTGTTCTCGATCAACTTTTCTGTTGCTCAGGGCCTCCTCACCACAACCTCAGATGACAGAACTCTCAGAATGTGGAGCATAATACCAAAGTACCCCTTAAGCGACACACATTCCCCTCCTTCCATTCAGGTATTTAACAAAGAGCAAGTGCAACGGTACTGGTTAGATGCAGAGATCACAGAGAAGCACATCTGCTATGGTCATGGGGCAAGAGTTTGGCAGTCTCTCATCTTATCCTCCTGTGTGGTGAGTGTCGGAGAGGATTCAAAGGTGTGTGTATGGGACCAGCAAGGGAGGCTTGTTACTTGGTGGAAGGCTCATGATGGCTCGTGCATTTGGAATGTAGCAGCATCAGAAGATGAGGGCCAATTGGTTACTGGAGGAGGAGATGGCAGTGTCAAGACATGGAGCTTAAATATTACAGATTCCCCAAAGGCAGAACCTCTCCTAAATGGTCCATGGTGTCTTACAGAGAAAGAAACCCCATTAATTGAAAATGAACATAGTAAAGTTACAGATGTTTCCCCTCAGCTACTGGCATCAGGAAAAGATGAAGGATACAAGTTAGAAATGTTGAAGAATAGTGAAGTTTTTGAAGATTTTGATTTTGAAGGGGCTGAGACAATTGAGAGGTGCACTAAAAATAATTCTGATCAACTGCCAAAGGCAAATGACTTTCCACGATGTGTTGCACTAGTTGGAGTTAACCAATTTCTTCTAGCAATGGACAGTGGACGCTTATTCCAGTGGCATTCTGAACATGCCACTTGGACACTGGTTTGGGATGATCCAAGAATGCGAAAATATGTCATAATGGACACGAGTTCAGACCAGAAAAAAATTGCAGTGGGAATGCTGTGTGGTGTTGTCCTTATCTTCAGAATAAGTAAGAAGCACTATTATGATTTTTTGTCATTTCTGTACTTTATATTACAAGACATTTGTAAAATGTTAGAAAGACATGATAATATCTAATATCAAAGAAAACCCTTTTCCACAATTTAATTCTAAATCTTATTGACTTAAATGCCTAGAATTAATCAAGGCTTCATGATTAGGGAGAGAGAGAAAAAAAATCTGTGTCAAATTGATTAAAAAAAAAAGAGAGAGAGAGATTAAGGAAGTGAAGTCATTTTTATTTAACCAGCAGGTAATGGTAACTGGGAAAAACACTTAGAAGCCACATTCTGCCAAGGGAAAGTATTTAGCCTTCTGTGGCTAGGTTCTGATCGCATCCTTGCTTGTGGGCCTGATGGTGACATCGTGACCTGGAGACTCCTGGAAGTCCAAGGTATGGTATAATAGGGTTTTATAGGGTTTCATGAAATATACAGACTTTATAGTTTTAAGGTTTATAACATTCTGTGCAATTGGTTCTTAGAGGGTCATAACTTCTCATTAACTTATGCTCTGTGTCAACTTGTACATGTGATGAAGGGACAGCTAGGCTGAAGTAAGTTGATATCTTTAGTAATATCTTATAAGTGCAGAGCAGAACAGAGAACAACAAAGGAATATATCAAATAACCAAGAGTTTAAGGTATGACTATACTTTCATTAACCTAAATTTCAAAAAAGGGTATTTCAGCTCTACAGGGATGGTGTGTACATGCATGCCATGTCTACTGTACACATACGTGATTCCACAAACATCAAGGACTCAGTTCTATCTGATGTCACCTGTTTTTTTTATTGCTCTTAGTATTGTTAATAACATTAGAATAATCATTATATAAGTGAAAACAACAACATCAACAACAAAAATGATATTAACAGTATTGAAAAAAGTACAAGGAAAATCAGATAAGGTTAGTTAGATCAACAGACTCTTTAATGACAAAGTGCTTGTGGAGCCACCTATGCATAAACAAATATCACAAAACAAAGCTACAATGGACAGTATATTTACCCAGTGCCAGTGGATTAATTGCAGATCTTATCCTCATATGCTCATTGCCAGAATTTTAATTATTTTACCCTTACATTTTGTAATGAGCAGGAGGATCATAATAGTATGTACCTTAATAAAAACTCCTGATTTAAAGGTTCAATGGTGAAGGAAAGGAATCACACCCTACCTCCTTGTAAACAACGTTGGGTATCAGCTGCCTGCATTGCACCGTCAACAGTCCCAGGAGGTTATGGTCTGATCTGCGGGGATAGAGCTGGCAGTCTACACCTGTATCACCAGGAGGTACAAAAAAATGTGTGTGATATTAATGAATAAATGGATCTTTAACAGATACAGGAAAAAATGGGTAAGAAAAACAAAATTAAGTGAGAAAAACATATTTGTTTAATGTTTCAGTGCTACTTAAATTTAAAAATCAATAGTGCCAGAATAATTTTTTTGTAAAATTTAGTGCTCAACATTGCTTACTGCCATTTTTTTTTTTTTTTTCTTTTGCAATAATATTACTCTTCTTCTCTAGGACTCAGTGCCAAGGCAGAGCATCCGTGGGATCCATGGTAAGAATGGGGTAACAAGCCTTGTCATCCATGAAGGTTTCATCTACAGCTCAGGACGAGATGGATGTGTTCGTCAATTAAAGCTCTTCGATGAGGGCATACAGGTGCTCACAGTCACAAGGGTCAGCAATGTGACCTGGGTAGCTCAGGTCATATTTCTTCAAGGGAGACCTCTGGCCCTCTGCTTCCATGATGTGAGTGCAGTTTTGTGGCACAACAAAGGGTTTGACTCGATCAATATATCTATGTAATGATATAGAGTGTTAAGTTTACTCTTTTCATTAAAGTTTCTCTTTCCATGTTATGTAGAATTTAATATTTTAACCTTTTAGACGTCAGACATTCTGAGAAAGTAAGAAGAAAAAAGAATAAATAGTAAAAAAATTATGAATAAATAAACTAAATTGAATTAATCACCACCACACCACTATTCCAAATGTGACTATCATCCCAGTACATCCTTCCCATATCATGTAAACAGGTCAACCTCAAATTGTGGAACCTTGCTGAAGATCGAGCAGTGGTGGAAGTTGAGTGCGGAGGTGGCCACCGATCATGGGCTCTCCATGCATCAAGATCGGAGGACAAACTGGTCTTCTTCTTCGTTAAAGATGGGATACCTTGCATCTTTCGCACAACATTGGCTGACAAGCTTATGCCAATGATTAAGGTTTGTTCCATTTTTTAAGAAGGATGTTTATTGTCTTCTGATTTAGTTTTAGTGGCATATTTGGTGTAGGTTTTTTGTTTAAAAAATTAGTTTCAGATTTCTTTTTCATCTGTGTACAATGATACAGGTATTTATTTAAAGAATATATTAGTATTTTACAACAAAACATCATGGATCTGGATGCATTGCTGCCTGGCCCAAAATTTAGGCATTAGGCTTATTTGTGTGTTTACTCTGACAGGAATGGCTTTTTGGTTGGGTGCACATAAACATTCATGTAAGGTGCAAAGACTCTTGCCTCACCTTTGCAGCTTTATTCTCTCTTCCTGCATAAGCATTTTTTAGTTTCTTCTTTTTTGTCATTTGCTATATTTGTCATATGATTTGCTGTCTCCAAATGTTAATAGATTGTTTTTCTTGCACAGACTCCCTATCATCTCTCAAGGTAGTCCACAACTCAGTGCAATAATAATAAGAATAAGTAACATTTTGTTATTTGTAATTTTTTTTTCTTCTGAATACTGAATTTCCAGTAATACATGTGCCATTGGTCATGATGGGCAGGAATAGGATCCTAAGCATTGAAACGGTGCCCAACCTGGAGTCCACACTTGTTTATTGATGAAAATAAAGTAAGAGCCCCTTCCTAAATACCCAATGAGTCTAATCACTCTCCAAGAGCTTTGTGCATGCCTGTCAAGTCATTCCTGCCATGCCAACTTGATGAATAAATTCTTGTGAACAACACAGTACTATCACTTGTGAGACATGTTAACATCACCTGCCCTTCAAGCCAAATTTTATCATGAAGTGATGGTTGTCATCTGGATTGTAGGTTTGTTTTTTTTAATTACTAATGTTAAAGTATATTATTAAATGATAAAGAACTTACAATAGTGGATAGCATTTAGTGTAATATATTCAAGCATATTTTTATAAGGAGAAATTGCCTCAAGCTGGAAGCCATCTAGACATTTTTTCAGTGGAAAAGACATTTGTAACATCTCACATGAATTTAAAACATGTAATTAAGTAGCTGACAGAACAAAGAACTTTCTGTAAACAACCTAAGATTGAAAGGTAAATGAGTGTTTTTAATTTACTAGATTTTGAACAGCTTTACAATTCACTTTTTATCTCTCATCTCTCCAGAACCCAGTAAACACTCGTGAAACAATGTGCCTACAAACACTTTTTCATGTGGAAGGTAAAACATTCTTTGCGATGGGAGGTGAAGACACAACTTTACGTATCCATTCTGTCCATGGTCTCGAGAGCCACAGATCACTTTGTGTCGTGCGCAGTCACATTTCTAACATCAGGGCTCTGTGTCGCATAGAATGGGAAGGAGCAAGTAATCCAGCAGGTTTGGATAGAAGTGTTTGGCTCGTGTCTGGGGGTGGAAGGGCACAGATGAAACTGTGGGAAGTCGCCCCCAATTACATTTCACAGAAGAACCTACCAAATGCAGGTAGTGGGTATCAGGAAAAAGTCCCAGTAGCAAGGAGCAAAGAAGAAAACACTCATCAGCAAGAACAACATGCACAAAAGGAGAACACTTCTGTAACATGCAACTCAAGCAGAGAAAAGATGTTGAGTGTTGGTTGCAGGGAGGTTACATCCCACATGATTCGCACAGGAAGTAACAAGACCTGGAAGAGCCAGGAACTGACCTTTGACCCTGAAACACGTTACATGGATGCCACTGCTTTCTGGATCACTGATAAGCTAGCAGTGATTGTCTTAGCCTCATCTGATGGTGTTTTGAGGTAGGATGTTTGTATTTGGAATAGGCTAGTATCTGCTATAAGACACATTATATGTGTAATTTAAACTTTTTTCTTTCCTTTTCTTCATATTTATGAATGTAATGAGACAGAAATTTGATGAAAATACAGATTACAAATTATAAATCTTATTTGTATATATATTTTTTATGAGATACAGAAAACAAGCTGACATGATATATAATGGCCTTATATAAGAAAAGTGTTTAATTGAATCATATGTATAAAGCTTAGGATTTGTTTCTGTGTATAAAAGACCCTAAACATAGTCAGGAAAAAATGCATATTATTGTTTGTGTTTGTTAATTTTTATATAGCTTCATGTGACTTTATTGCATATATTCCTTTTGGGGGAAAAAAATCAGCTTCCATTATAGTGTAACACTTTCAATCCCAGTACTACACTTAACCTCTTCACTTAACAGGGTCTTTGTGTTCAGTCGATGCACTGAGAAACTGAAGCTGGTGTGTGCCCGTGCATGTGACCACTGCCTCCTGAAGGTGGTCAGAGTTCCAATCCAGACACAACACATCCTTGCCTCTGCTGGCACTGATGGAAGGGTTGTATTCTGGGATATGAAGGTAATTATGCATGTAGAATCCAGGTTACTGTATTAACAGTCAGATAATGAATTTTTTTATAAAGGTTGTCTAAACAATGATTTAGTGAATAATTTTCATTTTAATATCAAGTTCTGTGTATTTAAACACAAGCCCTAATTATCCAGCTTACTACTTTCTTTTCAGTCCATTGTAAATTGGTTATACACGCCTAATGTTGCAGTCGACAATCCACCCCCTTCGCTGGAACTGCATCAACTAGCTGTCGTCCAAAGTCATCAATCTGGTGTCAACAGTTTATCAATCAACTACCACGGCAAACCCACAGATGTTGAGAGTTACAGGAGTAGCTTAACTCTGGCAACTGGAGGGGATGATAATAAGCTGTCTGTTTGGGATGTGATAATAGACACTTCAGAGGATGGCTTAACAAAAATTGCTGTTGATTTTCTCTGCTGTGCGATTGGACATGCTTCACAAATTACTGGTAGGTCAATTTTATTTATTTCCAACGCAATTATTTATAAAAATTATCCTTGTACCTTTATTTCATTAATTCATTTATTAAACAATCATTAGACAAAAGGTATTACATGTAAATTTGACAAATTATTATTTTATCTTATTTTTTCAAAGGCCTGGAATGGATATCACCTAACTTGCTAGTCAGCACTTCAGTTGACCAGAGAGTTATTGTGTGGGAGCTCTGCCACACAGACACCCCAGGAAGTGCAACAAGAACGTATCTGAAAGCCACACGTTCAGCATATACTGGTGTACCCGATGTAAAAGGTTTGACTGTGATTCCTATAAATAAGAACAGTTCCAACACCAATAATTCTGAAACTGATTTGCTACAGAGGCTTTTTGTGTATGGTGTTGGATTACAGGTTTATGATTTAGATACTTCTACAGGGGAATTATGATAGTTTTTTTTTATATTTTTAACTGACAAATAAAGCTTGTGAAGTGGAACTACACCAAATGTTTTTTTATCAAGTGACAAAGGAACAGGTAATATTATATTTTTGTCTCTATAAGGTTTTCCAAGTTAAAGTTTACTTATGAAATACATCTACAATATGACATATTGTGATGCATTTCAGCAAAGGAACATAAAAAACGTGCTGCATTTTAGAAAATGAGAAAAGATGGGGAATTGTCCATATGTATTCGTAAAATGACAAATTGCAGTTTTTATTATTATTTATTATTAATTTTCATATGTATTTATCAGTGCCTTACAAGACTTTTTTTCAGCTCAAGGTTTCTCAACCTAAATCAAAGTACAACTACCATGAATATGTAAAATCTTTATATTTACTAAAAATCATATTGTTTGGTCTAATTTTCCAGTCTGAGCTTGTGAATGTATATAATTATCAAGGTATAAGATGGAATGACAGACCTTTTGTTATTAATATATACACATTTTATTTAAAGAATAACATTACATAAAATCACAGATTAAGACAAGGCACTGGGATTAATCATCAATTGTCTTCTGAAAGTCTTTACAAAGCACTTTTAAAATCAATACCAGACTATTATTTGTCTACTCTTCATATCTATTGTGTAGATATCCCAGTAGACCTTGAAAAGTGTTCAAAGTTTATATGAGTCTGTAAGCTCAAATAATGGGAAGAAGAGCAACATTTAAAGTTTGTTCATTATGACAAATACATGAGGTATGTATGAGAGAATATCTTCACAGTGCAAGAGACAATTTTGATTTTAATTTCTTGCAAACATATGATTGTAACCTAGCTCTAACACTGAAAATTCATTCTCATTCAAACCTTTTCTATGTTCAAAGTTTTATCAAGTCAGAATCCTTGAGTAAGGAGTAACATTTGAGTAATGAAACTGAAATAAGAACAAAAGACAGAAAGATTCCCCCTCCTAACTGTCCACCATCAGTCCATCGCACCATCCAAAAAGGCTAGTGCTTCTATGGCATCAATGCAGTGGTCAACATCTCGCCTCGATACAGTCTTTTTCTTTGACTGGCTTGTGTAGTGGTAAGCCTCCAGAGCCAGGGATTCCACAAACAGTTCCTGGAGTGAGAGAGAAGGTAACAAATAGTCAAGCAAGCAAGATCATTGTACCTGAATTAAACACGAGTAATGTTACAATATATAATAATGGCTGATATAACAATAAACCACAATTATAATAATTTAATGATGTAGAAAGAAGAAACAAACTGCATTACACTATTCTACTTAAAACAATACACTTTACCCTTGTCAAAACTTGTGACCTTATGTAGTGTGAATATCTGTCTAAAAATGTGTGTGAGCGTGTGTGAACATGTGTGAATGAGTGAGCGCACGTGGGCATGCGTGTGCGCGTGTATATCTGTGTATATCTGTGTATGTATGTCTGTATGTAGGTCTACGTGTATGTCTGTGTGTCTGTATGTAGGTCTATGTGTATGTCTGTATGTGTGGGCATGTCTGTGTCTGTGTGTGCGTGTCTGTGTCTGTTTACTTATGTTATTTAATATTATTACATTAAATCATATTTGCTGTGTCCCTACTTAATCCTACTTCAAAGCTTTATATTAAGCAAGTAGATTAATGATAATAAAAAATAAAAATGAAAAAATGATTTTACCAAAATCAGGCATCTCCATGCAATTTTTCTTGTTTAGCATTAAAAACTTAACTTCTTTCTATATCATTCTCAGGAATCAAGATATGAAATCATGGGGAACAAATAACATTTCTTTTAATTGGAACTTATCATTTAACAATAAAACTTATTCCCCTTTTATGTTTCTTTCTCAATAACATCGTAAGTCACTAGTATTCTCCAATCCTCCCCCATACCTACTTATGTAAACAGTTGAATGATCACTTATTAATATAGGCTAGAAGGAACCGATATAAACTTGAGTGGTTTGTTTTCTGTGAGATTACCTACTGTATTTGGCAAAGAGCATTTCGACTACATTTAATATGGTCACTTAATGCAATGCATGGCAGCGATTGGTTACGGTAAGGCCTCACCAAATATGAGGTTTTACTGTACAATGAGTAATTACTTAGTTATGTACCTATTTAGTAAACGCATTTATATAAACACATGATGTACACTGCAAGCAATATGGTAACAAGGCAGAACATCAATTGGTAGGGGGGTGAGAGAGACATAATTACTCTTTCACATAAACTTAGAAAGAAAGAAAAGAACAAAAAAATCCTTTTTCTTTATGATTATCCTTTGGAGCAAAGGCTCTCAACCCCTGATCAAGACTCAAATGAAATTTGCAAGGATGTTCCTGAGGGTTGTGGATGGTTTGATAAAAAGAATGAAAATATATATAAAAATAAAAATAAAATGATTGAAAATAATGATACAGCTAGAGCTTAAATTGCCTATCAGTATTATTTCTCAAACTCGTTTCTGGCTGGTTGAACCCTGATGATGAAACGAAAAATATGTTTCTGACTTGAGGATTGCTAAGCTCAAAATAAGGCCATGCCCGGGACTGAGAAACACTGTTTGGGGGAATCACCTCCAGTAAAACTCCATAAACAAAGAACAACTTACAGGAATTGTCTACCAATTTTTCTGACAAAATCTTCCACCTTGCCAATTTTGAGCTGTATACATTTCCAAAGCGTTTCAGGGCCTCCGAATCTCCCCTAGAATTTTTAAGGCCCACCCACTATTTTTAATATGATAGCAGCCACTTTTGATGTCCATCGAAATATGATTTTGCAACTTATCTTCGAAAATTGGCAATTGTAACGTAATAATCGGATATAATAAGAATATGAGAGGATTTCCAGAGCTTATAAAATTTCACTTATTATGAGACCCACCTTAATTTTTTTTAGTTCAAAAGAAAAAAAAAATAAAATAAAATAAAGAATTTTTGTATACAAATAATAAGGATGATATGCCATTCATATTGAATATTTTATTTTGTTTGTTTGGAGATTTCGTCAGCTTCATCCTTCAGCAAAATGTTTTGAACATGCAAACTCCCCACCCCCCCTCTAAAAAAATTGGAGGTAAGTTTGCCAAATGATCCAGATCACCACCAAAATTTTATGGAATACAAGTTAGGGTAAGGCACACCTCATTAAAATCTGTTCATAATTTTTAGAGTTAGCAAACAAAAATCCTGGATCCAGATCACCACCAACATGTAATGGTGTCTAAATTGGATAAGACACACCTCTGAAAAAAATAAAATAAAAATAAAATCTGTTCATAACAATGAGTTACCCTTGTGTCAAATAAATAAACTAAACAAACAAATGGAGGTAACAATATGCATAAATACAAGGTCACAAAATACACAGTAATGATCTGTATATACAGATATATCGTATATTCATACTGTTACACCACCCTGTATTTGTATATTTGTATTTCACAGGAGTATTGGTGTGAAAGGTGGGCCTCAGGAACACATGTGCACAGCCCCTTCTCTCACATCCCAGCCTGCAAGTGTAATGTTCAGTGGCATGGAGAACGATAGTATTTCAGACTGGCATTTTATGTTGTAAGCCTTTATTGTAGGAATGATACAGGGAAATAAAAGATGATTTTATCATGTAGAACTATTACATATATCATTTGTTATCCATACTGAAAAGAAAACATGCTATTTCTATACACTACATTGTTATGCATAGCACACATATTTTGTCTGAAATAAATGTAATATGGCTCACTTTGTAGCTGAATAGTACATCTATTGAATGATGCAATTAGTTATTACAGTTTTTTCATGTGCTCCATGTAAAAGTGACATGTATATAACAAAGCCCCCTTTGTGGTGGTCTAAAAGTAGTCTACATAAAATATTAAAACAAAAAAAGGTTGAAATCTAAAAATATACTTCTGCATTCAATAGATAAAAAATTGTTCTATTCAGAAATGAAAATGGAATGCCTGTATTATTATTATTATTATTGGGGGAGGGGGGGGGGAGGGATTTTAGAGACATTTTCAAAAATGGTCAATTTACACCAAGAGAGACACCCATTTAGTTGGACCCTATCATAAAGAAAAGCAGTCTTTTCTGACATTGTTACATGCTGGGAATTTCCGCAAGATTTCTTATGCTGGCAGATGACAGATAATTATGTTTAATGAAGATTCTTCTCCCTTTTATTGTTCATACCAAAAAATGACGAAATGAGGAAAAAACTTCAATCACTGTTATTTTGAAAGTATAATTATTTAGCAACAAAAGTTCTGGCAAATGCAAATTTAGTCTAAAATTATAGCTCATTTTGTAGATAAACAAAAGCTCTAGGGAATGTTGAAAATAGTTTTTTCAATTTTTCCTGTGCTTCTTGTAACATATATATGAAAAAAAAAAAAAAAAAAAAAAAAGACATGAAATTTGTCTCGGTAAAATATTCCCCCACCAAAAAAAAAAAAAAAAAAAAAAAAAAAAAAAAAAAAAAGTAAAAATCTAAGAATGTATTTCCTACATTCCCTAGATTTAGGATGATTCTATAAAAAGAAAAAGAAAAAAGAGAAAAAAAAAATAAAAAAATAAAAAAATAAAACCAGAATGTGTATTTGGGAGGGGGTGGGGGAAGTAGATTTTTTCTGCTTTGGTCAATTTTCATTTTTAAATCTTTATTTTTTATCTTAAATATATATATATATATATATATATATATATATATATATATACATATATATACATATATATACATATATATATACATATATACATATATATATATACATATATATATATACATATATATATACATATACATATATATATTGGGGGGGGGGGGGG
>NC_091557.1:30444179-30446679 GCF_042767895.1 Penaeus vannamei
CATCGGAGAAGAGTTTGATGGTTGGGAGAGTTCTGGTAATCTCCATGAGATGAGTCTTATTAGGTGCAAACTTCACCTGCCATCTATTACCCCAGGTTAGGATTTCTTGAAGTATATCGTTTATGTGCGTTGCTGCCACTGCCTCATCCTGAGTATTGTAAGTTACTGACAGTGTTATATCGTCCGCAAAAGCTTGTATAACAGGAACCAGATACAATAAATCGTTTATGAATATGTTCCACAAGAGAGGCCCGAGGACACTTCCCTGTGGCACGCCTGCCCTTATTGCATACTCCGATGATTTTCTTCCATTCAGGACAACACTTAGGTGTCTGTTGGTTAATAATCAGTAAGCAGACTGAGAAATTTACTATCCACGCCAACTCTACGTAGTTTTTCAATCAAGGCGCCATGCCACACTCGATCGAAGGCTCCCTCGATATCAAGAGCTACCACAGCAGTGCTCTGGCCACGGTCAAGGGCGCTACTCCAGGCTGAAGCTGATAGCAGATGGAGATCAGCAGCTGAGTGTTTTTTCTTGAATCCAAACTGTCGGGAACACATCAGGTTGTGCTTATAAAGATGCTCTGTTAGTCGTGCACCAATTATCTTTTCAAGAGTCTTGTTGACAGCAGAGAGCAGTACAACAGGACGATAATTCTTGACCTCTGATTTATTTCCTTTCTTGTGGATTGGAACAACATTATTTTTCCATTCCGATGGCCATTTTTCTTGAGGTACACAGTTATTGAACAGAAGAGCAACTGGGTTTGAAAGCTCTTTAGAGCATCTCTTAAGTAGGCGTGGGCTTATTTCATCTGGACCTACTGCTTTTGACTCACTGAGGTCCTTCAGAATTCTTTCTATTTCTGTCTTTGTTGTCTTCATTTTGGTCAGTTTTTCCCGAACAATTATTGGCTGCATTGGTCATTTTCTGGGTAAAGTGTTGTGCCAGTACCTTTACCTTTTGCTGAGTAGTAAGTTCCATAGTGCCATCCTGTTTAGTTATAGGTGGGATAGTTCCTTCTTTAGTTTCTCCTTGCTTTTCTTTGATTAGAGTCCACCATTGTTTGCTTCCAATTTGACCAATTTTTAGCTTATTTTTTGTCTTTTTCCCACTGCCGTATAGCTCACTTCTGGGTGGCAACCATTAGAACTGCAACCTGTCTATGGACTGCCTTGTTGTACTCAGTAGGGTTGCGTTTGTTTAGCCAAGCCTTGTACTTCCTTATTGACATCGCCTTTAAGAATGTCTTTCCACGATATGTTTGTCACAACTTTTCTGATTTGTCTCCAGTCAGTATATTCCCATTCCAACAAAGTGCTGCTGTAGTTTTCCACATGGAGATGTGTGAATACAATCGTGAAGACAGCAATGTGGTCGGATGTGCCCACGAAACCCAGTGGAGAGCAGCCGAATGTCTCTTCAGGAAAGTTAGTCACAACCGGATCAAGTGATGAACTTGAGCTGTGTGTTGCAAAATCAACATGGTTTGTTAGATCGTACAGTGCCAATATACTATAGAAGTTAGCTTGAATGATATGCTGATTGAGATCACCAACTATTATTAGGTTTTCACATTGTATGATAGTATATTATTAAGATGGTTTTCTGGATATTCGGTAAATTCTCTCTTTCTCTCTCTCTCTCCATCCCCCTCCCCCTCCCCCCTCTCTCACTCCTAATCTCTCTCCCTCTCTCCGACTCTCCCTCCCTCCCTCTCTATCCTCCTCTCTTTGTCTCTTCTTTCTCTCTCTATCTCTCTCTCTCCCTTTCTCCGTCTCTTCCTGCATCTCTTTCTCCTTCCTCCCCTCTCTCTGTTCCTCTATTTGTCTTTTCTCTCTCCCTCTCTCTCCGTCTCTCCCTCCCTCACTATCTTCCTCTCTTTGTCTCTCTCTCTCTCTCTCTCTCTCTCTCTCTCTCTCTCTCTCTCTCTCTCTCTCTCTCTCTCTCTCTCTCTCTCTCTCTCTCTCTCTCTCCTTTCTATCTATCTATCTATCTATCTCCCTCTTCGCCTCTCTCATTTTCTCTTTCTCCATCCCTCCCTCCCTCCCCGCCTCTCTCTGTTCAGAACATCAAAAGGGCAAAGTTATCCATAAAAGGAATCATACCTATATATATATATATATATATATATATATATATATATATATATATATATATATATATATATACATACATACATACATACATACATACATATATATATATATATATATATATATATATATATATATATATATATATATATATATATATATGTGTGTGTGTGTGTGTGTGTGTGTGTGTGTGTGTGTGTGTGTGTGTGTGTGTGTGTGTGTGTGTGTGTGCGTGTGTGTGTATAATTTATTTATTTATTTTTTTTTTATCATTATTATTATTATTTTTTTTTTTTATTATTATTTTTTTTTAATCAGAGCCCTGTTCCACACTCAGTCAAAAGCTCCTGCGATGTCGACGGGCTTAAAACTTAGTTATGGTACCCCTGGTTGGGGCCTC
>NC_091557.1:30474179-30479179 GCF_042767895.1 Penaeus vannamei
TCTTTCACTCTCTTTCTTTGTTTTTTTTTCTTATAAATGGTCTCACTTTCTATGTTTCCCCTAAAGCTTTCTTCATCTTTCTTCTTCCTCTCTCTCTTTTGTTTTCTGTCTGTCTCTCTCTCTCTCTTTTGTTTTCTGTCTGTCTCTCTTTCTCTCTCTCTCTCTCTCTCTCTCTCTCTCTCTCTCTCTCTCTCTCTCTATATATATATATATATATATATATATATATATATATATATATATATATATATATATATATGCACACACACACGCGCGCGCGTATGTTTCTCTGTGTGTGTGTGTGTGTATGTATGCGTTTAACTGCTTCTCTTCAGTCTCTCATTCTCTCCCATCTCACACACACGTAGCCAACCCACATTGCACAAACCACTGCTTCACTACCAAAGCTCTCAAAAATGCATGTGCATATATTCACAAGCGCACATGGTTCACAGGCGACGAAAAATTTCACAATATCCTTTTGTTCAAGTTCGCCTCATTGAATTTTTTTTTTTGTCTCAAATATACTTTCTGGAAATGTATATGTTTGTGTGCATATATGTATTTGTAGGCAGGTAGGTGTATGGATGTACTGCTAAACAAACGCAGGGGAGAGAGTGGGAAAGGGAGAAGCAGGGGAAAGGAGAGAAAAAGAAGAAGAGTAGGGATAGGGAGGGAGAAAATACAAAACAAAGGAAGAAAAGACAATCGAAGAGATAGAAGAGATTGAAGAGAGAGAAGAGAGAAGAGAGAGAAGAGAGAGAGGAGAGAGAAGAGAGAGAAGAGAGAGAGAGAGAGAAGAGAGAGAGAGAGAGAGAGAGAGAGAGAGAGAGAGAGAGAGAGAGAGAGAGAGAGAGAGAGAGAGAGAGAGAGAGAGAGAGAAAGAGAGAGAGAGAAAAGAGATGAGAGAGAGGAAAAGAGATGAAGAGAGAGAGAGAGAGAGAGAGAGAGAGAGAGAGAGAGAGAGAGAGAGTGAGTGAGTGAGTGAGTGAGTGAGAGAGAGAGAGAGAGAGAGAGAGAGAGAGAGAGAGAGAGAGAGAGAGAGAGAGAGAGAGAGAGAGAGAGAGAGGAAAAGAGATCAGAGAGAAGAGAAGGTAGAGAGAGAGGAGAAGAGAAGAGAGAGAGGGAGAGAATATACTCACATTCATGTATGCGCAGTAAATGAGACTTCCACGAAGACCTGACGTTTTACAAACTACTTGATTGCGTAAGAGTTTCTAATAAATTTACACCAACAACACCTGTGGCCGCGTTTCCAAGGAGCTGCTCGTGAGGCGAGACAAGGGAACGCGCGAACAAAGAAACAAGAAGATAGAGAACACGAGACATAAAATGCTAACGAAACAGTAAGGCATTTTAAGGAGGGATATTTGTGTGTGTGTGGGTATGTGTGTGTGTAAACTTGTATTTGCTTTGTCATTCCCAAAAAGGGGAAAGCGATGGTGCATGCAATATGATGAGCTGGGAAATCTATATTTGCAACTGAGTGTAGAAGAATCGAACAAAGAAATTGATAATAAAATGACATGAGGCAAAAGAGAAAATATGAAGTGCAGGGAAATCTATATTTACAACTGAATGTAGGAGAATCGAGCAAAGAAACTGATAAGGAAATGAGGACATGAGGCAAAAGAGAAGTGCATCAACACCCTTGCAGTAAACCTTATCTGTGGTAGCTTTGGGTCGCTTGTCGCACCATTAGGAAGCCTTCGTGCCACAAAACAGCATCTGTGTCCTTTGTCAACGAATGTGGAAACCCCGCTCAAAAGCCCTCTTGCAGGTGGATGTTGACTGGACTCACAATCAAACCTTTTATGCATTATAAGTTGCTTCAGGCCCATCGTGGTTCTTGATGCTGCAGTCCAAAGTATCTGGGAGGGACTAACTGTCAACACAAACAAGCAAACCATCTGAACTCCCAGTTGCGTGACTACGAGGCAACCAAAGTTCCCATCATCTGCCGCACAAACAGAGGTTGTGGCAAGAGGGTCGCACACACCCATCTGTTTCGTACCTAATGGATTTCTTGCCTACGGAATCTCCCATCCTTCTGCCTTGCACCGGGAGGGATCTGCCTGTGGAGATGGCCACGTCAACCTCTGTACTATGCAATTTAGGGGAGTGATCGTAGTGGTCTGCGTGAGGTTTCCAACACGACCATCTGTGGCGAAACAGCTGTTGGATGGACAAAAAGCTTCACTACAGCGTCTCACCAGCTGGCGAAGGATGAATGAAACAGCTGAAGGACCAGGCCATCAGCTAGCGATCCCAGAATGACCTTTGTGCTGTTCTCCTCGTCTCTTTCTCCCCCTCTTTCCTTCATTGCTTCTTTATTATCCTCCCGTTTCTATTACCCTCTTCCTTGTCACGCCCTTCTTGAAATCTCCTGAGATCAGACTCAAGTATACTCTCGTGCTTTCAAGAGAATCACATGACCTGCGAGGAACGTTTGAGGATCTCAGAGAACGTTTGGTTTCATGACTTTTGGATGAGTCGTCTTCAAGGGTCGTTGGTGCCAGCTGGTCTGCGTATTCTTTTTTGTTCATTCTTGACTTCAGATAATATTTTCCTGTTTTTTTTCCTCCGCACATTGCTTTGATTATTTACTGTTCACGTCTGTCTGTCTCTCTGTTCTTCTGTCTGCCTCATCGTCTGTCTGTCTTTTCGTTCTCTTCTACTCCTTCCCTTTCTATCTCCTATCTCTTCGTCGGTTATTCCGTCGGGCATTCAAACGCACATACATACACACGCTGTACACCCTTCCCCTTCCTTTGGCCCTAACGTCGCTTTCTCTGCTTTTCTATCCATCGGTAAATCTGGCCAGCGTCCATCTCTCCTCCAACAGCCATTCTGTCTATCCCTTCCTCTTTCCATAATCATAAATTTGCGTCTATATATAAACCCTTCTCTGCGATCTCGTCCCTCACTCCGTTCCCCTCTACACGTCCCTCGAATTCAAGCCCTCACTCCCCTCTTCTTTCCCCTCTATTCCCTCACTCCCTCCTCCCCCTTCCCCCCTTCTTCCCCCCCTCCCCCTTCTTCCTTGTCCCTCCCAGTCCCTCCCTCTCTCCCTCCTCCCCTTCTACCTCTCCCCCTCCTCCCCTCCCCCTTCCCCCTTCTTCCCCCTCCCTTCTTCCTCGTCCCTCCCAGTCCCTCCCTCTCTCCCTCCCCTTCTCCCTCTCCCCCTCCTCCCCCTCCCCCCTCCCCTTCCTCCCCCAGCTTCGTGTCGTGGTATGAAGGTCGTTTTCATTGTGGTGGTTAAGGGCATCAGCGGCGCCGTCGTGGTTCGCTCTCTCAGCCTCTGCTCTGTCACACCGGTTCTGTTCTCACTATCTGCTGCTGATGCTTGCGCTCTCACCCTCTGCTTCTTCTGCGTGCTTTCTCTTTTTTTTGGTTTTATCTCCGTTTTGTATACGTGTGTTTTTTGTGTTGTTTTTCCCTCGAGTCTAATTTCTTTCGTTTTGAGTCTCGTTATTCTCCTTTTTTATAATTTTTCTTCTGTCTATCTGATGCTCTTTTGTCTCCTCGTGTCATGCCTCGAAAACCCATCTTTCGTCCCTCCCTATACACTATTTTCATCCAGTCCTTCCATCCTCCCGCCCTTCCTTCTCACCATCCCACATCCCATCTTTTACCTTCATCTCTCCTCTCACTTCTCCCGCCCCTCACTTCCTTACCTCTCGTTCTCGCCTCGTCAGAACGAAGAGGCCGCGTTCACTTCGCACAGGTGATGGCGAAGAGAAGCTCCTGGGTTAGTGAACGCGACTGCAGATGCCTTGAGACGATAACAATGCACGTTTTGGGTCTAGAGCGCTGCGACTTGAATCGGGCGTGCGTCATAAGGGAACTATGCGTGGGTGTCAGTGTTCTGGTCGAAAGAGGGAGTGTGATGAGGGAGGGAGAGAGAGAGGGATGGAGGGAGGGAGAGGGAGAGAGAGAGGAAGAGGAAGAGAGAGGGAGAGAGAGGGAGAGTGAGGGAGAAAGAGAAAGAGAAGGGGGGAGACAAAGAGAAACACATACATAGAGAGAGAGAAAGAGTAAACGATCGAGCGAGCAAGAGAGAGAGAGAGAGAGAGAGAGAGAGAGAGAGAGAGAGAGAGAGAGAGAGAGAGAGAGAGAGAGAGAGAGAGAGAGAGAGAGAGAGAGATAGCGAGAGAAAGACAGAGTGAGAAAGAGAGAGACCGATCGAAATGGAAAGAGAGAAAAAGAGATTGAGTTAGAAAGGGATGGAAGGAAATAGAGCAAAAATCAGAGAGGGATGTAGAGAGACAACATGCTAAAGATAGAAGAGGGAGAAAAATCCTTTAGAATCACCTTCACCCTGACACATCCTAGCAAACAGCTGAAGTAACCATGCACATTACTTCACTATTTTCGTCCTTATCCAACCCCTGCAAGTCACAATAAGTACGCCAAGACAACACCACGAAAACAGTGTCATTTGAAAACGCGATAAAATTTTGACAAATAAATAAAAATGGCTTATTCACTGAGTCTTCCGAATCCTCAATTCTCATTCCCAATATACGAAACTTGTACTTGAGAATTTTACTGCAGAAGAATCTCGGAACGAATCTTATCTACGTGTGTGAGAACGTACTGCCTGCGTTACTCTGTGGCATACTGCGATACCATAATTCCGTTACCATAGTTACCATTACAACGAAGGAAGGTAAGGGGAACGAATCAGGAGGACGCCTCGATACGAAGGACATGGACAGAGGAAAAAATTCAGAGACGTTTTTTTTTCTCTTTTTCTGCCTCCCTTTTCTCTTTTGCTTCCCTCTCTTCCTTCTCTGTGTATCTTCATTCTTTTTTTCATATTTCTCTGCTTGCTCTTCCCTCTTCCTTTCCTTCCTCTTTTTTTCTTTCCTTTCTTTCTTCCCTCCTCTCTTTTCCTCTCCTTCCTCCCTCTTCCTCTCCTCTCCCTCCCGTCCTCCCTCTTCCTTCTCCCTTCTCTATTTATTCCCTACCTTCCTCCTCTCTCTCTCCCTCCAATT
>NC_091557.1:30486679-30491679 GCF_042767895.1 Penaeus vannamei
TCAATAATGTAGTTTCTAAACCAATGATAATGACACTAATGACGTAAGTGATAATGATGATGACATTTAAACTAATACTGCTGCTAATGGTAAAAACGATAATATTAATGAGAGCAACAATGACTATAATAATGATGATAATAAGGATCATAATGATAACACAAAAAGGATAATAATTCTAATAACAACAATACCAACGATAACGTCAAAGATAATATTGATGAAGATAACAATAACAACAACAACTATGATGATAATGGCAATTATGATTGATGCTTATAATGATAACCATGATAGCGATATTAGAAGATACAATAATCATAACAAAACAATAAGAAAATCGGTGTAAATAACCGTAGACTATGTTCTTAATCATGAAAAAGTTATAATCAGAAGAATAACAATACTAAAAGAAATAATCTGAATATAAGCCGTAATAGTAAAAATCAATCGCATGATGTTTATTAGCAATAATGATTAATAATAACAAGATTCATCGTAAATATAGTCGTGACTGAAACCTGCTAATTTCAATAAATGCTAATTAGTTAGATGAATAAATAAATAAAATTTGGATAAATACAAACGTACGCAAATCAATGGGTCTACATGAAGGGACAATTATTCCAAAAATGCCAAAAACGCGGTGAATGTCAAATTTATAACAGATTCGTTCTATTTGAAACGCGAGACGAGGAAAACGGCTTTTTTTTTACGGACAAATACACTTTTTTCATATTCATTATTGGTAACTTCGTTCCGTTAGTAATATTGTTTGAATAAAAAAGAAAAAAAGAAAAAGATATGCATTAAATAAGTAATATTCCAACCAACAATTCTCATAGCTAATGATAATGATGAATGATGATTATAATTGATGGTAATAATAGCGATAATAGCATTAATGATGATGATAAGAATAATGATAATGATGATTATAATTGACTATGGCGGTAATAGCGATAATGGCATTAATGATGATGATAACAATAAGAATAATGATGATAAAAATGGTAATGACGATAATAGTAGTAATACTAATCATAACCATAGTTATAACAACAATAATGGTAATAATGATAATAATTATAATTATAATTATAATATTAATAACAACAACAATGATAATATTGATGATAACAATAACAACTTTAATAACTTTAATGATCATAATAACCGCAACAACCATAATGATAGCATTAATAATGACAATAATAATAATATAACGAGGAATCGAGATATTTCATCAACTTCCTGCGTCCGAAAGCGTGTAAACCCTTTGCGATTGTGTTTTTTATTTCCGCCTCACCTTACTCCAAAATCAACAGAGCGGCATTTCAGACAAAGATGCCCGCAGTGAGGTTAGGCGCAGCGGCGGGAGGGAAAGAGAGAGAGATGGGAGAGACAGGCAGCCCTCTTACCCCCTGCGAGGACGCCCTGTGGGGTTTCCGTGGGCCTCCTGCGTCTTGCTCTCCCGCCATTATTGTTACACTGTTGTTAGCGGGTAATCGCGGGGAAAGATCTCCCGGTTACTCTTTTATTGAATTTGTTGTGATTATTGGCGCGTCGAGTGGGAGGCAGATTTTTCTAGAGGGGGCGTGGGGTGAGGGACTGAGAAGAGGAGGGGGGTAGAGGAGAGGTTTGCGCGGGAAAAGAGAAGAAAAAATAATTGAGCGGGAAATTGGTTGCGCGGGAAACTTGTCCGAAAGCACGATCCATCGGCATCGAAAAAGGACTTTCTTTTCTCTTGACGTATGATCGATAAACATGAGTCTCTCTTGTCTTTTTAACGATATTTATTACACCTCTCTTTTTTTAATCTTCCCTTTCCTCATTCATTAAGCTATTCACGGCAGCAAAACGTTAAATCACGAAAAACAAACGATGGAAATCAAAAGCTTCGTAGGTACCTCCCTCTCCCGCTTGACAGTCGGGCGCGCTTCAAAAGAGTTGATTAGTGGTTTGTTGTAGTAGCTTTTGTACGCTCGCCCGCCGCCACTTACAGGCTATTGTAAACATCACCTCCGCCATTGTGTAGTCTGTCTGTCGGACTGTCTGTTTCACCATTCGGAGAACCCTCTGAAGTTCGGAAGTTCGAATTTTTAGGTAATATAATTTCGTTGGTGACGCGCCAATCGGTCATCGTTACCGTGAGTTAATTTTGTTGTCTGTCGTCGGTTATTGTCAAATGAAGTATGATTTTTATTGTCTTTAGGCTAGATAGGATACAATGGTGGTCCTGAGAATATATACTAATTACAGAATTGTAAATTATTTGATGAGCATAATTCTAATAATAACAATAACGGTTATAATTATATAAAAAGTTAACAATGATGATGATAATAATGATAATGATGATCATAATGATATGTATATTAATGCTAATAATACTAATAACAAAACAGCTACTGCTACTACTACTAGTCCTAATGATGGTGATAATGATGTGATGAATATGATTATGCTGCTACTCCTAGAAACGATAATGATATTAACGTTTCAATGCATGTAATGTTACTATATATCATCCATCCTTCAATGCCTATAATGTTTATATATATGTTAATGATATTGATGTTGATAATGATGATAATAATAGGAACAATGGTAATGATGATAACAAAAATGATAATACAATAACAATAGTGTTTATGATAATGATAATCATAATAATAATAATAATAATAATAATAAGAATAATAATAGAAATGATATTCATAGTAAAATTAATGAAATTAATGATAATGCTTATAGTAAGGATAACCTTAATAATAAAAATAATGGTGGTGATTAAAATGGTGGTATTAAGAATTATAATAACAACAATGATAATTAAGATCATGAATAAAGTACTACTAATAATAACAGTAATAATAGTAATGATAATAATGGGATGATAATGATAATGATGATAACAATAATGCAAAAATGATGATAATAATGATTACAATGATGACATAAGTATAATAAGAGTAACAACACCACCACCAACAACAATAATAATAATGATAGTGATAATGATATTTATAACAGTAACAACAATAATAAAATCCCAGAAGAAAATGGTCAGACTCTATCACAATTCCTGATTTTTTTTTTAAAGAAAAGGAAAATAAGACAAATAATGATAATAAAAAAGCGACGCACTGGAAATGATAAAAGGGAATTTCATCACTTCAAGGATTATATCTTCTTTCTTCGAGTCAAATTAACAAAAGTTACAACTGGGAGAAGCTTTTTTTTCTTTGCTTTCGGAAAATAACCTGATAAGAAAACAGTTTACTTCTCTTTTCATTTGCCATTTCATATTCAGATTTCCTGCTGTTGAGTACAAATTTCTGTCTTTCTTTTTTCAATATCAATAGATCTTCGTATTCATCACCGAATTTCCTTATTATTAAGCCTATTCCAAGACCGAATTATAACTATAACATAAGCGTTCGATCCATCATGTAGAATCATATTTAACTATCTATGCCCCATGTGTAGTTTAATGGCATATGACATGACACGTGTGAGTACAGTTCGCCAAAGAGATAATGACACAGAAAAAAACGAGAAAATAAAAAGAGAGAAAAAAAAATGATAATGAGGGTTTACAAGAGTCAAAGGGAAATGGTGGGAACTGTTGGTGACTGAACTCGACTGGAGAGGATTGAAGAGGGGGCTTAGGAAAGGCTTAAAAGGCTTGTGGTGGCTGGGGAGGGGGAGGAGGGGGAGGGGTGAAGAGGGTTGATGTGAACGGGGGTCGCTGGTCACCGCCCGTGGACGCTGGAATTTGCATACGGGGTCGAAGCGTGACAAAGGGACATTATGGTGTCACAAACCGAAGTATTTTACTGCAGGCTGTGATGCTAGGGTGGGGGGAGAGGGGGGGGGGGAGTTAAGGATAGGGTAGGATAGAGAGAGAGGGAGTTGAAGGGGAAGAGTGAGGGAGAGAGAGAGAGAAGGAAAGAATGAGATAAATAGATAGATCAATAATTAGAGAGAAGAAGAAGAAGAGAGAGAGAGAGAGAGAGAAGGAAAAAGTGAAATATAGATAGATGATTAGAGAGAGAGAGAGAGAGAGAGAGAGAGACCGAAACACAGACAAAGACACAAACATAATAAAATCCCCCCCCCCCCCAAACACACACACCAAAAAAGGCAAAAAAATAAAAACGGAAAAAAAACGAGAGATGCACGGGCATACAGATCAACGAATAAGTTAGTAGCTAAGCCCAGTTAGACAGATTAAAAAGGGAGGGGTAGGGGGAAGCAGAGAAAGAGAGAGGGAACATTAAAAGGATAATAAAATACGGGTAGCATAACGACGATCAACAGGGTCATTAGCTTCACAAAACAGATGGTAAATTAGTGAACGATCATTAAACACATGTTGCTCCCCTAAGCCCCGCCCCTTACATAGACAAGGCCACATAGCAGAAGCGTATAATATAAAAACACCAATAATGATGATAATAATAGTGAAAAGGATAATGATAATGATAATAATAATAATAATAATAATAATAATAGTAATAATGATAATGATAATGATAATAATACTGATGATTATGATAATGATAATAATAATAATAATAATAATAATAATAATAATAATAATAATAATAACAACAACAACAATAGTAATAATAATAATTATGATGGCAATGACAATAATGATAATGATAATAATGACAACAATAACAATAATAAAAATAACAATGATAATAACATCAAATACATTGACGAACTTTAGATTATAATGTAGAGCAAAGAGCAGATTGTAGCAAGCTGGAAAGGGGAATCTTAGACTCAAAATCGGCGAGATGACAAAAATTAATGGTGTTTGTTGATGCCAAATAGATTAGTCAGGGCGAGATGGAGGGGGATAAAGGGAGAGAGGCAGGGCAGTGGCGGAATTTGAGGGTTGTTGGTGCCATCTATGGACACACTGGGCATGTGATTTTTATCTCTCTCTTATTCTACATACATTCATACATACAGGTATATAT
>NC_091557.1:30526679-30531679 GCF_042767895.1 Penaeus vannamei
CTCTCTCTCTCTCTCTCTCTCTCTTTCTTTCTCTCGCTCTCTGTCTCTCTCTCTCTCTCCTTCTCTCTCTCTCTACCTATCTATCTATCTATCTATCTCCCTCCCTCTCTCTGTCTGTCTGTCTCTGTCTCCCCCCCCCCCTCTCTCTCTCTCTCTCTCTCTCTCTCTCTCTCTCTCTTTGGGGATGATTTCCCTTCCCTAAAAAAGACAAACTCTTAATGGCTTTTAATTACTTCAACCACAGGATTCGTTGATTTGGCATTCAAATTGCAAAACCCTCGCGAAGAAGAATCCACACGAAGGCTTCCTTGCAATTGCACACTCTGTTGATGCACGCAAAGGCCATTTGGTGATACACTTCTTATGCGAACTGATCTAATTTATTCCTTTCTCTCGTGGTCTAAGCTGGCTTTTAAGACTTTTTTTTTTTTTTTTTTTTTTTTTTTATATACTTAGACAGTTTGGGAATTCTTTAAGGAATATGCATAATTTTTTAGGGGGGGTAACCTGTTTCGATTAATTTTTTAATGCATTGTCAGCATTTCAAAAATATAATGATGGTTTAAAGAACATATACTAATAATAAGAAGAACAATAATGTGATTATTATTGCTATGATAAAAGTGCACTTATGAATGATATCTACAATGATAATGATTCTAATAACAACAATGATAACAACATTAATGGTCATAACAGCAATGGCACTAACAAGGAAAATTGTGATAATAAAGGTTAACGATAGAGTGCAATCCTGCAAATACTAATGGCAATAGCTATAATTAGAGTAATGGTGATTATTTCGCTTGGCTGATAATTACATTGTATTAATCAGTATATTAGTAAACGATTTTCATAGATAGTTACACTAATGAACGTCCATCATCAAATAATAACTTCATTAAAATTTTGATGTCATGTTTGTTCTGAAAAGACATCAATTATGCTAATCAGGCTACATTTTGTTACTATTGCCATCATAATCTTTTTTATTGTGATCATCATTATAACGTTATTATTAGTATCATTATTATCATCAATATCATTGTTTTTATTATTGTTATTATTATTATTATTATTATTATTATTATTATTATTATTATTATTATTATTATTATTATTATTATTATTATTACTATTATTATCATTATTATTATTATTATTATTGTTGTTATTATTATTATTATTATTATCATTATTATTATTATTATTATTATTATCATCATCATTATAATTATCATTATAATTATGATTATTATTAGTAGTAGTATCATTATTATTGTTATTATTATTATTATTATTATTATTATTATTATTATTATTATTATTGTTATTATTATTATTACTGTTATTATTATTACTGTTATTGTTATCATTGTTACTATCATTATAATTTTTATTGTCATTATTATTATAATTATTATCATTATCATTATTGTTGTCATTATTATTTTTATAATTTTTATTATTACATCTAAATTAATTGTTATGATGATAATGAAAATAATGATAGTAATAACAATAATCATCAATATTGTTGTTATAATCATGTCATCATTATCATCATCATATTTTTTTTATATTATTATCAATATTATGGTTATTATTATCATTACTATCATTATTGTTATTATTCTGATGATGATGATGATGATGATGATGATGATGATGATGATGATGATGATGATGATGATGATGATGATGATGATGATGATGATGATAATGATAATGATAATGATAATGATAATGATAATGATGATTATAATAATTACAATAATAATAACAGTGATAATAATAATAATGAAAAGGGCTATGATAATGATAATAATAATATTGATAACAATAACACTAGTGATGATGATAATCATGATTAGGATGCGGGAAAAATTACTGACGGATCCTGATGAAAATTTTGGGAGGGTTGCCAATCGCTCAGGATTCCGGCTGATCAGGTTTTAGCATCGATCCGAAATAGATTAGAGAAGCTTAATTGTAGTTTTGTAGTAAAGGGAGTAGACGCTTAAGGGAAAACAAGATCCGTAAGCGCAGATTATGTGTATATTTGAGGCAGTGATGGGTTGAAAGTACTAAAGCTGGGACGTGCTTGCTCGCTTAATTTTTTTTTTTTTTTTTTTTTTTTTGAGAGGGGGGGGGGGCTGTGGGAATTCTGAGTTTCCCTTACTCCTCCCAATTATCATTATCAATGATCCTTATCAACATCACCACGGTCATTATTGTTATCATTAGTAGCAGTTACTTCGTTTTACAGAAAAAAATGGCAACGCTGGATCGGTCAAATGACTGTTCTGTCGGGAATAAAATGGTTGGTGCAATGTTATGAGTTATACTACACACACAAACACACACACGCAACCTCATACCCGCGGCCTTCCCATACTCGCATGTTATCCTGTGTGGCTTGATAAGTTCCTCGCGTGTTGACAAACTGGCTTATCGACGACGTCAGGCGCGGCGACCCCGTCCCGAGGCGGAGTTCAGGCGGAGAAAGCTCGATGCGTCGAAGGTGCGCCGCGGGGCTTGTCTCCGGAGGGGAAGAGGTCGGTCTGTCACGCCTTCCAAGTGCGCTCGTTTATGCATGCACACGCCACGCACACACATAGGTCGCATATATATATATATATATATATATATATATATATATATATATATATATATATATATATATATATATATATATATATATATTATTCATCATTGCAGTTATTATTAATCTTATTATTTTTATCATTATTCTTGTAACTATTATCTGTATTATTATCTTTATTCCTATTATTGTTATTATCATTATTAATATTATTTTTATTTCTCTACTTTTATTATTATTATTACCTCCGCCATAGAAGTCCTGTTTGTGGTAGCGTTGATTAGTTAGTTTGTTTGAAAGTTGGTTGCGCTGTTTCAACGGGAAAGATGGAGCAGTGTGATCGTCCAGGAAGGAACCAAAATTGCATGTGAAGTTAATCGAAAATGGCCAGTAATGTTTTCATTCAGGGAAGTGTTCGATTCCTTGCCGGATACGCCAGTAGTTTTTTATTCAGGGAAGTGTTCGATTCCTTGTCGGATACGCCAGTAATTTTTTATTCAGGGAAATGTTCGATTCCTTGCTGGATACGGCAGTAATTTTTCATTCAGGGAAGTGTTCGATTCCTTGCCGGATACGCCAGTAATTTTTCATTCAGGGAAGTGTTCGATTCCTTGCCGGATACGCCAGTAATTTTTCATTCATGGAAGTGTTCGATTCCTTGCCGTATGGAAAATGTGCTGTGCAGGCGGAGGTTTCCGAGACGGATCTGGCAACAATGCGGTGCAGTGTCGGTGGCGTGGGCTGCCACCGTGTGGACTTGGGTGGGGCATCGCCGTGACTCGAAGTCATGGAAATGTTTTCCGCAAAATATATAAGGTACAAGGTTACTGTAAGTCGATCATCTCATCCGCCAGTTCAGATTTCTGCATTTGAAAAAATTATGAAGGCCACCGCTTTGCACGCGTCCCTTCCATGCCCCAAACCAGATAAGAGGCCCAGGAACACATTCAATGCACTGCTGGCTGTGTTGAAAAGGAAGGCGTTGGATTTAAGCCTGCGCAGCTGGAGTTTAGGGAGAAGGTGGCTGAAAGAATTCTTTGCCTCTTTTCATTCAGCTCCTCGAAGACTTTTAGTAAGACAGAATTGTACTTCGTCCAGGTGGGGCTTGAACTGATGCATTCGTTTACTTCTGATCTTTGGAAGGTAGGAGGTACAATTGTCATATTTTGGTGATGGGATTTGTTTTTTTTCTTTTCACGCTTGGCATCGTGAGGACCGAACTCTAGGCGTCGGTCTCCTGGAAAGAGGTGGACCACTGAGTTACGGAGGTGTTACGTGTGTGGTGAAAAACAACTTTATTTAATGAAAGATGGAATAATGTACTATCACATTGATATGATGAATAGATAACCTCTCCGATAGGGATTCGAACCCTCACTGGCGTTGCAGATAATTGCTAGACGGTCACTCTAACCCTCTAAACGCAATGTGCAACGAGGAGCTACCTAGCTTCTATAGACATTACCTATCGACTCATACGTGAGTAACGATAGTGAAGTTTTTCATACACTCCCCGTACGCATCAGTATATATAGAAAGAGCAGTTCAGATCCGAAATCAGAAATCCTGAGGTGTATCCAATGAGAGATGGAATAATGCACTACCGCATTGATATGATGAATATATAACCTCTCCGTTGGGGATTCTATATACCGAATCCCACAGACATACACAGACACGCACGAGTAAATAATTTTAAACTAGTAATCAGTGCAAAATTATCCTCATTAACATCATCAACGTTAGTAATAATGCACCATGCAGTGTAGCATCAATTTGAACTTCCCATTTTCTTCCAGTTTCAAAACAGGCAGAGGTGCTCCGCTCGATCATCAACCAGGTGCACTTGTATATATATGACTCCGCCCCCGTAAATAGGAGCGGAGTCATAGGAAAGTGTAGCGCGACAGTCGGCGAAAAAAAGGCCGCTGTATTAGTAATAGTAGTAGTGTTACCATTACTATTATTATTATCATAAGTGCCATACTTACATTTATTATGTTATACGTGATCCGAAGCGAAGCCAAAATCGTTGAGTCATATGACCAAGAATTTCTTTGCAGATATTGCCTGGCGAAATTAAGTTCAGTACGAGTGGTCGTTTAAACGTTTTCCCGATTTTGAGATAATGTAGATATAGATGGGCATATACATTTTTTGAAATAAAAAACATCAGGGTTTCCTTTATTACACACAGTATCTTATATAATATGTATCACAAATAGAAGTGATTATGTAAGAAAAAAAAATCATTTCACGAAAAGAACTTATTTTCCAACATATATATCACCATAGAAAAAATATATTTACGCAGAAATCAACATAGAAAGAGAAAATAAAGATATCTCCACGAAAAAAATATAAATACGTTAATAAGAAACCTTTGTTCGATACT
>NC_091557.1:30536679-30544179 GCF_042767895.1 Penaeus vannamei
GCAAGCAGCCCACGCCTGAACTCACGACGGCGCTCTACAACAACTTGAAGCGCAAGGATACGATCTATTGTGGACTTACCAGGAGTGAATTCAGCCTCAGTAGGTGGTCTCTGATACGGCTCAGAAGGATGTGGGCGAGAACTTTTCTGTTATACTGAGCAGTGTGATGCCTCAGTGATTTCTGCAGTCCCCCTTCCCTTTCCAGAGAAGGACGACCACACCCCTCAACAGGTCATGAGGGTACCAGACCGCCAGATAGCAGCCAGGAGAGCATGTAACCCACCCACCATAGGTTCACCACCAGCCTTTAACAGTTCAGCTGGAATGCCGCAAATACCTGCTGCTTTACCGCTCCGGCTTGGAGATAGCCCACTAACTTCAGTTAGGGAGGGTGGATCCTCACTGATGGGTGGATCTGGCATCGGAATCTTGGTACTCCCTGCATCCAAGTTAAATGTTGGTGGGTCAACCTGGTACAACTGCTCAAAATACTCTGGATCTGAGACAATCTAGTGAACTGCTGTCACCTGTGAAGAGGGCTTGAAGTTCAGCCTTCTCAGGGCTTGGTAAGCAGGACGAAGGTCATTTACTAAGAAATGGCCTTCTACCTCCTCTGCAAAACTCCTAATAGGTTGTTCTTTATCCCTTCTAGACAGTGACCGAGTTCTGCGCACCTGAGATCGGTGCAAATCCCGATCCCCTGTCTGATGAGCCATACGACAAGCATCTGTGGCATCTAGTGTCTCCTGTGAGATATTCTGTCTGTCGTGATCTCGGGCGTTTACCAATCGATTCTTGAACTGCATCAACCGTTTCGCGCTTGAAGGTATCCCTCAAAAGTACAGGGTCCATCAGATTGTCGAGGGCCGTGAAACGTCCAGAGATTGCCTCGACAAATCCCCGGGCACACTCCCTCTCCCTTAGCCTGTCCAAATGAAACACCCTAGGGTGGTCATTGGACCGCTGGGGAGTTTTGAAAAGGGCCTGAAAGGTAGCTACAGCCAATCTATGGTCAGTGCCACAAAACTCGGCACTCCCTACAGTTCTGGAGGATCCACCAACAATTAGTAATGGGTATGTGGTCAATTTCCTTGGCTGCATTATCCGCATCACTGTACCATGTCATGCAATTTGGGTCTGGGCGCTGGTACCAGGAGCCAGAAATCCTCAATTTCTGGGACCTTGCAATATCCCGGAAAAGCAGCCTTTTCTCGCTACTGGCATCAGCTCCCGAACCATGGAGGCCGACAGACATCTCATAGCCAGCTCGATCACAGCCAGATACCGCATTGAAGTCACCCAGAAGAATACGTATATCTCGCCGAGATATTTCAGATGCTAGTTTGGCGTAGAACATATATATATATATATATATATATATATATATATATATATATATATATATATATATATATTATATATATATATTATATATATATCTATTATATATATATATATATATATATATATATATATATATATATATGTATATATATATATATATATTATACATGTGCATATATACACACAAGTATATATATATATATATATATATATATATATATATATATATATATATATATATATATATATATATATGTATGTAGATAGATAGATATGTATATATAGATATGTGCACACACACACACACACACACACACAAACACACACACACACACACACACACACACACACACACACACACACACACACACACACATATATATATATATATATATATATATATATATATATATATACATATATATATCCTCCAGGCTAGTACATTGGCAACGTGTCGGCCTCTCCTCCGAGGGGTTGGATGGCGTGAAGGGCGTGATGTTGCAGTTGTCGCCCGGAGGTTACTGCTTTGGTTGGGGATCGCGGAGGGCAAGGACTGAGCTCTGTCGCGGAAGCACTGGCTGATGCAAGGTGATCGGGTCGACAGTAGTGGGCACAGGCCGGGCTTCGCATATCGGACTTATCCTCATATATATATATATATATATATATATATATATATATATATATATATATATATATATATATATATATATATATGTGTGTGTGTGTGTGTGTGTGTGTGTGTGTGTGTGTGTGTGTGTGTGTGTGTTTATTTATATATATGTATATATATGCGTATATTTTTATATATATATATACACATATGTGTAGCAACCACAAAGAAGCCAAGAGCCCGACCAATGTCAAAATAGCGCAATGAGAATGGGAGCAGAAAACGCAAGACCGGAAAAAAGATTGGGGGAGTCCTACGTCCTGCAGTGGACTTTTGCAGGCTGATACACACACACACACACACACACACACACACACACACACACACACACACACACACACACACACACACACACACATATATATATGTGTGTGTGTGTGTGTGTAATATATACATATATATATATATATATATATATATATATATATATATATATATATATATATATATATGTATGTATGTATATATATGTACAATTATATGTGTGTTTTATTTTTGTATGTAAGTGTGGGCGTGTTTGTCTCTGCGCGTGTATGCGTGAGCACAAGGAAGGGCGGAGGAAGAAGGGAAGAGGAGAAGAGTTGCCATTATGAGACTCACCACGTTGGTATGATCTAATTCCGAGTTGTTACGCATCTGACTCACGCACTTGGTGAAGAGGGGGGCGGGGGGGGTTGGGGGGGGTGACGGGTTAGGGGTGAGGGGGTGTGGGGTATGGGGGGGTGACGGGTTAGGGGTGAGGGGGGTGTGGGGGATGGGGGGGGTGACGGGTTAGGGGTAAGGGGGGTGTGGGGTATGGTGGGGGGTGACGGATTGGGGGTGCAGACGTTAAGGGGGAGGAGGGTAGAAGAGTTGGGGTTAGGGGTGGAGGGGGAGGGCAGTAGGGGGTATGGGGGAGGGTAGAAGAGTTGGGGGTTAGGGGTAGGGGGGGGGGAGGGCAGCAGGAGTGAGGGAGTAGATGGATTGGGTGTGAGGGGAGGGGAGGGTAGAAGAGTTAGGGGTTAGGGGTGGTAGGGAGGTCGAAGTAGGGGGTAAAGGGAAGGGTAGATGGATTGGGAGGTGAGGGGGTGGGGTTGGTAGGGAGGTGGGGGTGAGGGTGTTGGTATTGGGGGTTATCTTTTGGTGTCGAAGCTGAATAAATGCTGTGGGTGGCTGGCTGAGTGTGTGCGGTAGTTATGCTGAGGCTGAGGTGTACAGGATGTGTGTGATGAAGCGTATGGCTGTATATTGTAATTTCAGTTAATCTCCTGCCATCTTTGTTTGTATTTCCATTATTGCTTTATTGCTGCTGGTGTTCTGTTATTGTTTGTTGTCGTTGTTATTAACATTATTATTATTATTATTATTATCATTTCTATCGTTATTCTTATCATTATTATTATGTTTTGTTATGATCATCATCAGGATTAATATCGTTATCATTAATATCATAATATTTTTCTTCTTACTATCATTATGATTGTTAGTCTTATTATTATGATTATCATTATTTTATTATCATCATTATTATCATTATTATTATCACTATTATCATTATCATTACAATCAACATTACCTCTTATCTTATTATTACTATCATCCTCTTTATCAACATTATCATCATTATGATTTTATCATCATTCTTATTATCATTACTCCCATTTTATCACTAGCAGCATTATCCTTGCTATTGTTGCATCCGATATTCCATTAAATTATTCATAATTGTTTTTAAGAAAGTGATCATAAGTATTAAAAAAAGAAAAAGAAAAAATGCCAGCTATCCAGACCTCACCAAACTTATAAACCACTAACGATAGTCCCCCCCCCCCCTCACCCCCGCCCTCATCCTTGCGTTAACAGTAAACTATTTAACATCTGGATAAGCTAATCACCTAGATTAGTTGGACTATATGTTATTTATTTAATGCCTCTACGAGAGATTATCTATCAATCATCTTATCCATTCATCTTATCTAGACACTATCTACCTGTCTGTTTACCTGCCTAACACCCAGAACATCTATCTATCTATCCATCTTTATTTTGCCTAAGACTATGACGAGTAGGGCATTATCTATCTATTCATCTACCTAAGGAGATCTTTCTATCTATCACTAACAAGAGTGGGTCATCTACCTAAATAATCCATTAGCTTTAACTCCTAGGACAAGTGGGACAAGTGAAGGATACTATCTATCTACCCATTTACCTAAATGACCTGACTATATAACTACCACCAAGACTATTGGGACACTATCTATCTATCATCTACCTAAGGGATCTATCTCTCTACCAAGAAGAGTAGGACACTATCTATCTATCCATCTGCATAAGAGATCTATCTATCTACCTATCTACCAAGAAGAGTGGGACACTATCTATCTACCCATCTACCTAAATAACCTGACCATATAACTGTCACCAAGACTATTGGGACACTATCTATCTACCCATCTACCTAAGTGATCTATCTATCTACCAAGAAGAGGAGAACAACACCAGTCTACCCATCTACCTACACTCCCACCTAGACTGCCTTAACAAGCGCTACCCAAGAGCTAATGGTAGTTCTATGAAGCACGTGTTTCTCGTAATGGGGTGTGGGAGTCGCTTCAACACCTGTTTTTTTCTTTTCTTTTTTTTCTCCTTTTTTTTTCTTTTTTTTTTTTAAGCGCCCCATGAAGGAAGGTATGT
The DNA here is from genome assembly GCF_042767895.1 of Penaeus vannamei. Taxonomy (NCBI): domain Eukaryota; kingdom Metazoa; phylum Arthropoda; class Malacostraca; order Decapoda; family Penaeidae; genus Penaeus; species Penaeus vannamei. The sequence continues at coordinate 30,541,373 of NC_091557.1, forward strand.
CGGAAAGGGGTGGGGGGAGGGGAGGAAGAGAGGTGGGGGGGGGGGGGGACGTCTGCGCTCGTGATACTTGATCTCTGAAACCCACGAAGAGGAGGTTCGCTTTGGCGTGTCCTTCCTTTGGCGTTTCTTTTGTTCGTCGCTGTTCATTTTTGCGACTTCTTCGTTTCCCTTTGTTCGTTGCTGTTCACTTTTGCGCCTTCTTCGTTTCTCTGTTTATCGGTGGCGGGAGGAATGCGTGGTTGAGGGTGAAAGTGGCGTTTTATATGTACAGTAGCTTTAGGTGGATGTATGCGTATGTATGCGTGTAAGTAATATAGTTTTAGTTGTGCGTTGGAATACGTGGGTATGTATTATGTATGTATGGATGGATGTAAGTGTATGTATGTATATGTATGTATGGATGGATGTAAGTGTATGTATGTACATGCATGTATGGGTGGATGTAAGTGTATGCATGTATATGTATGTATATATGTCTGTAAAGAAGTTTTGAATGTAGGAATGTATGTTTTCATCATATGCAAAGTAAGTTTGTCTGTTAAGTATAACGCAGGATTGTAAAAAAAAGAAATTCGATTTTAAACCTTCATTTAGTTGCACTTTCAGGATTCCTTTGTACACACATTTCCTTTTTTCTTCCTTTTTCTGTACATGTAAAGTGGCTTGGAATTCCGACTTAATGCGATTATAGGAGTACCAGACACATTCGCCTCGATCCACGTAGTACCATAACATCCCAAAGCTTGAACAATGAACTGAAAAAAAAAATTGTGCAATGGGCAGAATCGAGCAATGTGTTGGTGAGATCGAACGTAGATTTGGTTAGCGAGCTGTTGCACGACGCAATGAGGCGCTGATGAAGTTGGAATTTAATTATGATCGCACTAAAGGTTATGCCGTAATGAGATCAGACAGTTTCGCCGCTTGAGATGCTCCGAGTTCTAGAGGCTGTTACGGCGATATTGTTGAACACGATAATGATGAACATATAATTGTAGGGTTATATGTATATATATGTATGTGTGTGTGTGTGCATGCGAGTGTTTATGTGTGTATGTGTGTGTGTGTGTCTGTACATATATATATATATATATATATATATATATATATATATATATATATATATGTGTGTGTGTGTGTGTGTGTGTGTGTGTGTGTGTGTGTGTGTGTGTGTGTGTGTGTGTGTGTGTGTGTTTGTGTTTGTGTGTGTGTGTTTGGGCTATATATATGGGTTTTTGGAGATGATGGCTGAATGGACTTTCATACAAAATATGATACACAAATTTGATAAGATGATATTGCTAACATTCAGTTTGCAATCATGATTTTTCTGCATTTGTTTTTCTCTTCCCAAAAATAACGTTTATGAGACACTGGTTAAATCTAAACAGAGAGGGAATTTAAAAAAACAGGATTATTTTCCATAGGCAGACGGGTCGGATGCTGATGCTGAGAACGTGTTGAAAAAAGAATCTTGCAATTATGTTTTTAATCGGAACGGAAAACACGTAACTTCCTTCAGGCTGCAAGTAAATGACTTTGCCTTTTGTTTTCAGTTCAGTGGTAATTCCTTTAACAGTTCTGAGACAGCTGAACATTTGGTATTTCCATTTTAAACTCTCACTGGAACCCCTTATTTAATTGCTCCGATAAAAGTATCTATTTTTTTGGAGTATTATTTTTTTCCGAGGAGAGGAAATTGTTTGTAGGACTCAGGTATAAAACTTCATTATCAAGTCTGAAGGAGTAGGATGAATGGAAAAGACTTGAGGACGATAAGGATGAAGGGCAGGGGTGAGAGAAAACGGGAAGGGTGAGAGAAAACGGGAATCAAAGAGAAAACGGGAAGGGTGAGAGAAAACGGGAATCAAAGAGAAAACGGGAAGGGTGAGAGAAAACGGGAAGGGTGAGAGAAAACGGGAAGGGAGAGAAAACGGGAAGGGTGAGAGGAAACGGGAAGGGTAAGAGAAAACGGGAAGGGAGAGAGAATACGGGAAGGGTGAGAGAAAACGGGAAGGCTGAGAGAAAACGGGAAGGGTGAGAGGAAACGGGAAGGGTAAGAGAAAACGGGAAGGGTGAGAGAAAACGGGAAGGGTGAGAGAAAGCGGGAAGGGTGAGAGAAAACGGGAAGGGTGAGAGAAAACGGGAAGGGTGAGAGAAAACGGGAAGGGTGAGAGGAAACGGGAAGGGTTAGAGAAAACGGGAAGGGAGAGAGAAAACGGGAAGGGTGAGAGAAAACGGGAAGGGTGAGAGAAAACGGGAAGGGTGAGAGGAAACGGGAAGGGTAAGAGAAAACGGGAAGGGTGAGAGAAAACGGGAAGGGTGAGAGAAAACGGGAAGGGTGAGAGAAAACGGGAAGGGTGAGAGAAAACGGGAAGGGAGAGAGAAAACGGGAAGGGTGAGAGGAAACGGGAAGGGTTAGAGAAAACGGGAAGGGAGAGAGAAAACGGGAAGGGTGAGAGAAAACGGGAAGTGTGAGAGGAAACGGGAAGAGTAAGAGAAAACGGGAAGAGTAAGAGAAAACGGGAAGGGTGAGAGAAAACGGGAAGGGTGAGAGAAAACGGGAAAGGTGAGAGAAAACGGGAAGGGTGAGAGAAAACGGGAAGGGTGAGAGAAAACGGGAAGGGTGAGAGAAAACGGGAAGGGTGAGAGAAAACGGGAAGGGTGAGAGGAAACGGGAAGAGTAAGAGAAAACGGGAAGAGTAAGAGAAAACGGGAAGGGTGAGAGAAAACGGGAAGGGTGAGAGAAAACGGGAAGGGTGAGAGAAAACGGGAAGGGTGAGAGAAAACGGGAAGGGTGAGAGAAA
>NC_091557.1:30594179-30596679 GCF_042767895.1 Penaeus vannamei
ACACTGTTTTGTTCTTGTCTTACATAAGCTGTAGATGAATGCTGGCAAGTTGGCGAAATAGGGAAGGTCGAATAAACTAAGAACAAAGACAAAATGTGAGTGATTAACAAAGAATAACTGTGCTCTACACCTCAGAGTGTTATTCAGGGTACATATCATGAGGTCAAATAGTGATTATTTTATGTTATGTGGCGTATTATTATATGATCTAGTTATGCTGTATCCGAAATGTGTAATGTGATATGATAATGAAATGTTATGACCACATATCAGCTACAATAAAATCCTGGACATGCCTCTCCCGTTAGCCAGAAGGGGAAACGCAGGACGGAACTGAAACTTCTTGTCCTTCCGAAGTTTGTAGTTCACCGGTTTGAAAATAAGTCGATGTCCACTAGGCAAGATTATCAAAACTTATTCCAAGCAACATATTTTTTAAAGCAGTAGAGTAGCAACAGTAAAAAGAAAGAAAAAAAAATGCAGACTTTGCCTACTGCAATACTTGTTTACGTGGCGAGCCGGAGGTCACGGAGCTCTTCGCAACAGTCTGAGCAGCTCGAGTATTATCCATCGTTAGAAAGAGCTTCTCTGCCGACAGCTATAGCACTCAGCGACTGACAATCGACTCAAGGCTATGACGAACGGGAAACTATATCTATCATTCCACGCTGACTACAGGAATCTGACTGGAAACAACTGGCTACAAAGGATTGCCTACGGGACTCCTCTCGGCCCTTCCTGGACGCCCGATGCTGCAACAGGACGAGCAATCTTGTCAATTTAAGTCTCTCCCAAGATCCTCCCTGTTGGAACCCGGAGATCTTCCCAGGGACCGATCGAGCCGAGCTGAATTTGACTTGAAGTGGGAGGGCGGGACGTACAAAATATTTTTCTAGAATTTAATGTGGAAATGGGGAGAGATGCGATGCAGTTTTGGGCTGTTCACATGCGGAAACGTTTTGTTTTTTTGTTTAATCAGGGAGCTAATTGTAAAGAGTGAAAATGTCACTAATGATTTTTATTGTTGCAGTGACAAAATAGTTTGATTAATCACTTAGTCTCTTCATCATGGACAAAAGTGAGCAGTGAATGTAATTTTACACAGCTGCCCAAAATAGGACACCTTTTGTAAGAATTTGTTCGATCTGATAAATTCTTCCACGGGTAAATAGTGCGACATAGAGCATTATGGCTCACATAACACAAAGAACTCGACAGTGCGATATTATCATCACAACAAATGGATATTTTGGTTACTTACACAGGCGGGTCGACCAAATAAACAATATTGGGAAATAAAAATATACTTTGTGCAATGACGAATTTAAACGAATACTTATACACATTACCTCCGTTTCCCATGCGATACAGCCTCCCAAACCCCTGTGAGGTACTATATTAAAGCTCTGAGATTATCTTGCCACATCTGATATGTTAAAAGATAATTATTTTATATCCTAAACCTGTAATGTAGATTACAAAATGACATGACCATATATCCCACACACATAAAGAAAATTCTTTGAAAGCTGACAATGAACCTTATATATTTTTAAAGCCTATAAACGTTTCTTAAAATACAAAGTGCAAAATGCGTACTGATTATACGCAAACAACAAAGGCAGCTAAAAGAAGACCGTTCCTTATACGCATTCAAAACAGTCTTCTACTAATAAACATGCAAGTAAATTTTAAAACTCATTTTATTCTGAGTTTAATTGCCTCTGAGTTTGCGCTGACGACCTACGCAAGGCATATGGAGAGAACCTCAATTTCGTAAAGTTGTTTGTCGGTTCAGATCCCGGGATAAGAGCTCCGTAAGATATCATAAATTCAGATAAAGATTGTGATAATTATCCACTTCAGAACAGCTCATAGAAAGAAATACGTGGAAACAAAACCAAAAAAGAATTTAGGTTCGTCTCCCTCCCTCCCTCGCCACCAGGTTATTTTGCAATTCTATCTTTAGTTTCGAAAGCTCTTTGAAATGCTAACCATCGAGCCAAATTTCAGAGGGAGCCGCGCCTTAAAGAGGAACATCCCCGTGCATTTAAGGGGACTAATGCAAGTGACAGCATTCACGCAAACGGATAGAGGGGGCGAGCTTTACGTCGAGTTATTCCGCTGTAAACAAAAAAAGAAACAAAGAAAAAAGAACAAGAAAAAAAAAAGTGAACAGAATTTTGTTTCTCGCTAAGTTCGCCAAGGGTATTTCACAGCGAAAATGTTGGAAAGGTTGAAAATGGGCGATATTCAGCTTCGTGAGGAAGCATTTATCTGGACAAATTCGTAGCCTGCAATTATCTAATGGACTTTGAGGCCTAATGGAATGAGTGCACAATGCAACGTGGCAAACGCAAAAGGCTTAGGATGACAAACAGGCTCTCACAGTACCAGGCTTCATTTGCATACGTGAAATTGATTCCAAGGGGGGGGGGTGCTCTATACCTTATCAATTTCATGTAGAATTTTAGTAGTCTATTTTCTATCATTAGGCACA
>NC_091557.1:30606679-30609179 GCF_042767895.1 Penaeus vannamei
AAATGAAAAATACAGAAGAAAGAATAGGAATAAGAAGAAGCATTTAAGAATAAAGGAGATAAGAGAAAAAATGAGGGAAAGAAGAAAAATACAGAAGAACGAATAGGAATAAGAGAAGTAGAGACGAGAAGATGAAAACAAGGGATGAGAAAGAAATGAAAAATACGGTAGAATAAAAAGGATTAATGAGAGAAATGATAATGATATCTATGTGATAATGGCGGTGATAATGACGATAATGATAAAGATAATGAAAATGGAAATTACATTTACTGAGACGATGGTGATTGTAATGATGATGATGGTGAGGTAATGATAATAAGAATATGATCTTAACAATAATGATAATGGTAATGATAATAATGGTGCTAATGATGATGCTGATTGTAATGATAATAATTGCAATAATAACGAAAATGATAATAACAATAGTGGTTATAACAATAATAATAGTGATAGTAATAACAACAATGGGGATAATGATGATAATGATGATGAATATAATATTGATGTTCATTATGATGATAATCATGATGATCATGATAGCAATGATAGTAATAATAGTAATGATGATAACGATAAAAACACAACTACTACTACTAGTAATGAAAATAATAATGATGATAACAGGAATGACAATAAGTGATAATATCAATTATAAAAATCATAGTAATAGTAATGATAAGGGTAATAATAATAGCAATAGTACTGATAACATTGATGATAACGATAATGATAACAAATAAAAGTAACAAAAAAGTGATAATAATAACAACGAAGAAGATGATAAAAATGGTAATGATAATAATAATAATAATAACAATGATAATGATAATAATAACAATGATAATAATGATAATAAAATAATAATGATGATAATAATGATAATACCAATAACAATAATGATGGTAGAAATAATGATAACAGTTATTAGAACAATAAGGATATTAATAATTATAATAGTGCTGATGATGATTATAGTGATAATAATGATGACGATAGTAGTAATGATAATCATAATGATAGTGATAGTAGTGATAATACTAAAAATAACAATAACGATAATAATAGTAATGATAATAATAATAATAATAATAATAATGATAATAATAATAATGATAATGATAATAATAATGATGATAATAATAATGATGATAATAGTAATAAGAATAAGAATAAGAATAAGAATATTAATAATAATGATTCTAGTAATGATTCTTCTACTACAAATAGTAATTTTGATAATAATGATAATGATAATAATGATAACAACAAAGATAATGACAATAATGATAATGATAATACTAATAACAACAATGATGATGATAATGATGATAATAATGCCAATAATACATGATATTAATAATGATAATAATGGCTATAATAATAAGGATGATAGTAATCAATTAAAATAATAACGATAATAATAACAATAGCAATATAATAACCATCAAATTCTAATGAATATAGAAATAATAGTAATAATAACAATACTACTACTACTACTACTACTACTACTTCTACTACTAGTAGTACTACTACTACAAATAGTAATAATGATAATGATAATAATGATGATAGTGATGATAACAATAATGATAATGATGTTAATGATAACAATGAAAGTAATAACAGTCATTGTGATAATGATGATGATGATGATAATGCTGATGAATAATGATAACGATAATAGTGATGATAATGATAATAATGATAGTAATGATAATGACAATAATAAAAATAGTAATGATAATAATAATATTGGTAATAACAACAATAATAATAATTAGTAATACTAATAATGATGAGAATAATGATAATGGTAATAGCGATAATAATCATAACAATCACAATAATGAAATAATGCCAAAAACAACGATAATAACAATGATTACGTTAATGACAGTAATTATGCGAAAAATGATGATATTCATTATAACAATAACAATGACAAAATAGTAGAAGTATTAATAACTGTAATTACTTTCACTCCGTCAACCGAGTCTTCCCTTTTCTCTCCTTCCTCCCCCATTCTCTCCCTCTCCTTCACCTTCGTTGCTCCTTCCTCTTAACTCCCATCCTTTACTGCACATTCTCTCTTCTTTCATTCCTTTCCACTTCTTCCCTTTCCCTGTCTCCTCCGACACCGCCCCCACCCCCAGTCCTCCTCCCACCTTCAACACCATCCCCAAACCATCTCCCTCCCCCTCCGTATCCTCCCATCCATCCCCCTCCCCCCTTCCCTCCCCCTCCGTATCCTCCCATCCAGCCCCCAACCCCCCCATTCCCCCTCCGTATCCTCCCATCCAGCCCCCTCCCCCCCTCCCTCCCCCTCCGCTTCCTCCCCTCCAGCCCCCCCCCCCTTCCCTCCCCCTCCCCTCCCTCCCTCTCCCTCCGTATCCTCCCATCCAGCCCCCGAACCCCCCCTCCCCCTTCCCCATCCCCAGGACAGACCCCAAAGCCTATCCTCCTCCGGTCTCGCTGCCCCAGCAAATTACCC
>NC_091557.1:30640673-30644623 GCF_042767895.1 Penaeus vannamei
GAGATGACAGGAAAAAGCAAGAGCTATTGCACTGACATCAACTCCCGCAGTTCAGGCTAGCCTCTCCCCACTCTGTATGCATGAGCGGCGTTCGGCAAATTGGCGTTGGCGTCGACCTGTTGTAATTCACGATCATCGGAAGTGTTTGGATGTCATAATAACGTTAAACGCCCGTCCATTTAGCGAACACGGGCGTCGGGAAAGCGCTCGACAGAGAGACCCGCAGCTTGTCCACTTTATTGAGATACTTACAGGCCGGTCTGCTGTTGTAACCTGTAAAAGGGGTTAGTTACCGGACTTAATTCGTAGACAGAGTAATGAGACAGCGGGGAGGGTTCGCAGCTGGAGGGGACGCTTTTCAGAGAGATTCGTTTCAGGGATATTTGGACGCTGGTATAAGGGAGGGCAAAGGATAATAACGATGGGAAGAGAGCGGAGGCCGAGAATAAGGTTGATGGCGACGATAATGATGATAATAATGATAATGATTAATCGTGATAATAGTAATAATGATAACGATAATAATGGAAGTTGTTTGGAAAATAAAAAAGAAATATATTTCCTTACAGATTATCATGATAAAACCTAGGTAGAAGACCCGGAACATAGCTTGGATAAAGAATAACGTAACAGAGAACGATATCCTTTCCCCAAAAAATATCTAAAAGCTATAAAGAACAGCTAGAAGTTAGATAAAGAAATAAATAAAATTCAATAGTTCAGCATAAAAGTTAAACGACCTAGGAACCAGATGAATCCTAGCAAGCGAAACGACCCGCCAACCTGGAGCCCCGAATGAGCAGTCCAACACTTTCCGCATAAACTATAGTCAGTATAGTGGCGGTCGTCTGGCGCTCCATCCTGGCACTACGCCGCAGTGCCAATGGTCAGCGTGGCTCATCGTTCCTAGGCTGCGATAGTGCCTAATCCAGGCCGCTCTTTTCCTTGTCGTCTTTACCCACGAACTAAAGCGTGAGATTAGGCCAAAAAGGACGGTGGAAAAGCATCGAAAAGTTAATTTGTCGAGCGGGTTAGAGAAAGATATTAATTTGGGATGTTAAGAGAGAGAGGGAGAGAGATATTAATTTGGGATGTTAAGAGAGAGAGGGAGGGAGAGGGAGAGAGAGAGAGAACGGAAGGTACCCCAGAACGGTCGTTTTTTCGCCCAAGAGCTTGATTTCAGATGTGAATTCCTGCGTGAAAAAGAGCCTAATATCCGTAAAATGATTCCTTTACTGAAGGTATCTCTATATATATCTAATCCTAAAAAAAAGTCTCAGATATCCTGAATGTGAAAAATTGTTTAAAATTTTGTGTCCCGTTTATCCGCATCCAAAAGTTTGAAAAAGATGCGATTTTTTCTTCCCTTTTCTACCATATCCAAAGCGAACTGAACATCAACCGAATTTTCTCAAGATAAAGAGCCCATTTTGCAACCGAAGGCCATAGACCCAACCAAAATTACCTACCCCATTATCAACAAGTATTTCTTTTTTTTCTCTCTCTCTCTAATCCAATCCTTTGTTACGAAATATCCGCTTATTACCCTCTCACAAGCGCCCAAAAGATATCCACAAAAGGCCTCAAACCCGCTGCTGAATTCCCTAAGCCACAAAAAGTCAGCCTCACAAGCGAAGGAGATTGGAAATGAGATTCGCAGATGCTTCACAGGCGCCTCGGGATCATAAAAGACAAGGAAACACGGCCAGGTAGACGGACGTATGACCTTTACGGCTGCGAAAATCGAAATGATATTTTCCGGGTGAAATTCAGGTGTGACTTTGAAGCAGAATGTTCTCTTTTTTTTCTCTCTCTCTCTCTTTCTTTCTCTTCTTTCGCTCTCTCTTCTCTTTGGTGCTCTCTTTTCTCTTTCTCTTCTCTCTTTCTCTCTCCTTTCTTTCTCCTTTCTCTCTCTATTTCTCTGTCTCTGTCTTTCTCTTTCTCTTTCTCGTTCTCTCTCTCTCTCTTTGCCTTTCTCTCTTTCTCTTTCTCTTTCTCTGTCTTTCTCTTTCTCTCTCTTTCTCTTTCTCTTTCTCTTTCTCTTTCTTTCTCTTTCTCTCTCTTTCTCTCTCTCTCTCTCTCTCTCTCTCTCTCTCTCTCTCTCTCTCTCTCTCTCTCTCTCTCTCTCTCTCTCTCTCTCTCTCTCTCTCTCTTCTTTCTTCTGTCTCTGTCTTTTCTGTTCTCCCTTTTTCGCTTTTCTGAGAACCTTTTGAAATTTAAGCCGTACGGGAATTTAATCTTTCTCTTCACGTACACGCATGCACGCACATGCACAAACACACACACACACACACACACACACACACACACACACACACACACACACACACACACACACACACACACACACACACACACATACACACGTACACTTGTACACATACGTACACACAAACGTGCACACACACACACACACACACACACACACACACACACACACACACACACACACACACACATACATACATATATATATATATATATATATATATATATATATATATATATATATATATATATATATATGGATGGATGTATCGATATATGTATTCATATGCACGTAAAAAAAACACACACGTGAATATAAAGATATTTATATGAAACTCTCCTCACTTTCCCTGTTCTCCTCTATCTCTAGATCTTCCTTTATCCATCGCTTTGTAGGTCTACGCTAACAGCACAGGACATAAAGGCTTTATAATGATTTTGTGTACAAAGGGCAGAAAGCGGATTAATTGAAACGCGGCGTGTATATTCCGTAGAGTTTCCACAAACGTTTCCTCCGACCGTCATTTTGCAAGCCTGTCAATCAACGGCCAACATTTACGAGAGAAACGCAGGCAGTCATGCGGCATAATTACGACACACACAGAGCTCTAACCCTTTGATATTGAATTATTCCTTCAACATCTAAAGACTCTCGCAATCATTCCGAAAATGTGTCTCCCAACTTCTTTGATCGGAAATTAGATTCGGGGAAGGGGTTCTCTCGCGTCGGGCGTTGGTGCGAATCGTATTTCTCCCTCTATACAACCAGCGTGTCTGGGCCTCTCGATATCCAGGGGTTGATCGCCTTGCCCTCCCGCTAATTTCTATCCTCGCTCTCGATTCAATTTTCCGATGAAGCTGGGAGGGGATGGCAACGGGCTGGGATGACCTGCCTTTGCAGCTCATTATAACGACGGCGGGGTTTTTGCCTTGGCCGGAATTTGCGAACTGCGTTAAGGATATTCTTTTCCTCGTAAGCAGACGGGGGAGGACATGCAGCGAAATTGGTTTCTTTGGGAGTATTTCTTTGTCGGTATCTTTTTTTTGTTTTGTTTTTATGTACCTGTCTACTAAAAGAATATGGCACAGAGACCGCTAGGTATTATTTGTGTGTGTGTGTGTGTGTGTGTGTGTGTGTGTGTGTGTGTGTGTGTGTGTGTGTGTGTGTGTGTGTGTGTGTGCGTGCGTGCGTGTGTGTGTGTGTGTGTGTGTGTGCGCGGACATGCTCGTCCGTTTGTTTATGAGTGCGTTCATACCTTGTACATACCTTCCGCTCGCGCCCTGGTGACCCGAACCGCCCACAGAAGGCTAGAATTCCCACCTTTTCTCCGCCCTCCAAAAAGCGCAACGAAAAAGGGTCGCTCCATTCCACGTGCATTGTCCTGCGAGCTCTCACGCCGCAGGAAATTACACACATCGACCAGGATACATCATCTTTTACGCCCGGATCAGGCACGTCTCGGAGCGGCCCGAGCACCGCCCTCGCGCCAGCACCGAGCGGATATTAATAAGGGGAGGCGGCCCTGCAGGTATTAAGCGGTGTGGGGATATTTCTTTTTTTCTCTCTCAATTTCTTATTGCATTTTTTGTGTCACTTTTGGACTGTGCCTTTTTCTAAAGCAAGGATTCCTCTATGCAAAAACAAAAGATAGGGAGGTATATTATGAAGAAATCATGAAAAA
>NC_091557.1:30645123-30655123 GCF_042767895.1 Penaeus vannamei
TCTGAAATTGCCTCCAAACGCATTGCAGATGAAGTTCCTTTACTACTACATAATGCTTTTGTTCTTCTTCTTCTTCTTCTTCGCTTTGTGTTCTTCTTCATCTTTTTTTTTCTTCTTTTTCTTTTTCTCATTTTCCTTCTTCTCCTTCTACTTTTTGCCTTCTACCTCTTGCCTGTAATATATCAATATATAAGCATATCTCCTACTCTCCCTCTCTCTCTCTCTCTCTCTCTCTCTCTCTCTCTCTCTCTCTTTCTCTCTCTCTCTCTCTCTCTCTCTCTCTCTCACTCTTTCTCTCTCTCTCTCTCTCTCTCTCTCTCTCTCTCTCTTTCTCTCTCTCTCTCTCTCTCCCTCTCCCTCTCCCTCTCCCTCTCCCTCTCCCTCTCTCTCTCTCTCTCTCTCTCTCTCTTTCCCTCTCCCTCACCCTCTCCCTCTCCCTCTCTCCCCTCTCCCTCTCCCTTTCTCATTCTATCTTTCTCTCTATGTATATATATATTATATATGTATTACTAATAATAAAGACAAAAAATATGATGCACTAAGAAATAAATTTGCTGGAAATGACTGCAACAAAGAACATGTGCATCGCCAAGCAAGATAGCATGGATGAAATACTCAGGTTGATTTTCCTACTTACATGCAACTCTCTTCCCTTCACTCAGGCGGCCGATACAGTCACATCTGCCAATCATTCAATCAATAATATAGACTGTGACGAGAAATTGTCCAATAAGGTTCACAGGCAGAACCGCAAGCGAGAGAAATAACTTTAATAGGCATAGAGGTTCGCGCAAAACTTGAAAAAAAGTTCAGCGTATATCTGTACTAAGGGTTACTTGTGGTGTACTATGCAGTCACTTACAATGTACTCAAATCAGTCCGGTATATCAATATAACAATATATTCAGTATATTAATACATCCAGTATATTAATATAACAAAATATCCAGTAAATTAGTATATCAATATAACAATGTATTCAGTATATCATTATATCCAGTATGTCATTTCATCCAGTATATCAATATAACAATATATTCAGTATATCAGTATATCCAGTATATGAGTACATCAAAATAATTCAGTTCTTCTATGTAATAGGTGTTAATTGTGCTATACTTTGCCCTCGTTTAGCATGTACTTAAGTCGACCCTCTGCCAAGCCCCTGAACCCAAGAGTGAGAGGATCCGATTGCAAAAGGCCGCGTGCAATTCCCCAGCAGAGTGCCAGTGCAATCAGGCCTTTGATTAGGATGTTAAATAAGGCCATAAAAAAGAAAAAAAGAAAAGAGTGAGAGAGAGAGAGAGAGAGAGAGAGAGAGAGAGAGAGAGAGAGAGAGAGAGAGAGAGAGAGAGAGAGAGAGAGAGAGAGAGAGAGAGAGAGAAAGAAAGAAAGAAAGAACGAACTGCACTTTGTCGCTCGAGCAGCAAGACCAAGGTATCCACCACACGCGGATTGACTTTGTGACCGGATCTTAATCGGAAAAAAAGAAAGAAAGGGAGAAAATACAAGAAAAAAGACGAAACAAAACAAAGAGGAAAAATCTTTTGTGTCTTTTCCCGTTTAGTTGTTTGTTCGTGTGGCAAACCAAAAGAAATTTAGAGTATGCTGAGTATTTCAAGCGATATATTGCACAACCAGTCTTTAATTGGAATTTTAAGGTAAAATATTCATGCGCCCAAGGGAGTGGACTTAATTTCACGGGTATATAACCATTAGAGAGAAAGTTTGTATTTTCTTATCATCTATATTTCATTTTTACTACAAGGTACTGTATTGAAGACATTTTTTTTTCTTTAACAAATCTAACGACCAATTGGTTACATTTCATTAGCCTGTCGGTGCCAACGCCGCTAACTCCGCAGAATATTCTTTTCTTAAGATTTCCGCGATCCCTTATCTTATACTGCAACTTTCTCTTTCTTAATTCTCGCTCGTTGTTTCTGTTCCATAATAATAAAGTTTTTTTTCTCTTTTATTTTTTATTTCTTCCTCTTCCTTTGTTCTTCTTCGTCTTTTCTCAGTTTTTTTGTAGCTTTTATTTTTGTTTTTTCCTGTTTCTTTGGCATTTTCTCCTTCCCTCTATTTCTATTTCCTTTTGTTTCCCCCTTATCGCTTGCCACTTCGTTTCTCTCTCGCCTCTTCCTTCCACCTCCCATTATCCTTTTCTCCGCCTTCTATCTCTTCCCCTAGCTTCTTTCTTTCTCTTCTTCCATAGATTGTTCTTCTGCTTCCACTATCTTTTCCTGCTCTCCCACTTTTTTCTTTATTTTCCTTTTTTCCTCCTTCTACCCTATCCGCCTCTCCTCTTCAGCTTCCACTCTCCTTTCTATCCACTTCTAGCTATTTCCATTTCCATTTCGACCATTATTCTACCTTAGTTCCCCCTCTCCCCCTTCCCCACTTCCAATCTTCCCCTTTCACTCTTCTCCTTCCATTTTCCACACCTTTTTTCTTTATTTTCTCCTTTCCTCTTCCTCTCTCTCCTCCTCCCTTGGAAAACATGCTGAGAAACTATGACATTATTCGGGTCCCAGCGAAGCCCGAGATACAAGCGTAGACACGGCTTTTTCCCGACGATGATGAGATTGATAGATAGAGAAAGGCAGGGAATGGATAGAGAGAAGACAGTCAGATAGAGAGAGACAGAAACCGCGAGAGAGAGAGAGAGAGAGAAAGGGAAAGAAAGAGAGAGAGAGAGAGGAAAGGAGGGAGAGAGAGAGAGGAAGGGAAAGAGAGAGAGAGAGAAAGTGAAAGAAAGAGAGAGAGAGAGAGGAAAGGAGGGAGAGAGAGAGAGGAAGGGAAAGAGAGAGAGAGAGAGAGAGAGAGAGAGAGAGAGAGAGAGGAAGGGAGGGAGAGAGAAAGAGAGAGAGAGAGAGAGAAAGCGGTAGAGAGAGAGGAAGAGAAAGAGAGAGAGAGAGAGAGCGAAAGAAACATACATCCGAGAGCTAACCCGCCTAAACGTCTGCTGTCAACCGGGGAAGGTAACAGGATTTGCGCGACATCAGAGAGTGCTAAACGTCATTTTGCCTTAAGGACGTTTGTCGTATTAATCATCCGTTTTAAAGTCGGCCCTCGTAGCTCAAGAGGGATGTGATGGCGCCGTATAAGGGGAATATAGAAATAACATTACTTCGAGCCAAGCTATGAAAGTTTGTCATGTCTTTTAACGCTGATTTATACACTTTTTTCGTCTTTCTTATATCCATGATTTTAAGACAAATAAACATAAAATGCATATAGCTTGAGCAATCTGATTCTGGAATGTTTGCTCTTCGTTAAATTTCATCACTCATTATCATTCAGGATGCAGTAGATGATCTGTTCAAATAGCCGTGGTTGCAAGCGAAAATAAACTCTACGGGGTATTATGACGTTTTCATTTACAAAATAGTGTTGCCATGACACCTGCGTTGCCTCGCTAAAATTAACAAAACAAACAATGGTATATTCCGTAATGCAATTATATAATTGATCCAGCTATATCATATGCACGAGAAAAACTGTTTTGCGTTGGCCTTCGCGACTCTGACAAATATAGCTGAATCAAAATTCATAAAGGAGCAGAGACTCGAATAATTGATTTGGACGATCAATATGAAACAGATACGATCAAAGGAAATGTAATAGCGTCGCGCAGGCCTCGAATATAATGACATTGTCCAGCTGAACGAGATGAAAAGACGCTAAACAATGTAATCCAATTCAAAGATCAGACAAAGAACAATCTCTCCCTACTGCAATCCCGAAATTAGATCCTACAAAAGCGGTTTGGATCCCATTCGACTTTGGGGCTTGATTTCGATTTTGTTTCTCTTTTTTTGTGAGTGTGTCAAGTCAGATCATCTCCTCTGTGATCGGGAATTGATAGAGAACCCAAATGATGGTGATAATACACAGTGGTCATGTCTATGATAATGGTGAATTTCATCATTCGTTGAAATCATCGTTTCTGTGTACAGGGTATACCAGAAGTGCACATTGTAGGTCTTTTTCTTCTATCTATATATATTTATAGATGTATGTAGATATTGAAACCAAAGCAGAAATATACTTTCTTCCTGAGTGCCACCGACGAAACTCAAAAGAACTTGGGATAAAAAATACACAGAAATAAACGTCACAATACATAAATTGATAGACAGATAGAGAGGCAGACAGACAGACAGACAGACAGACAGACAGATAGACAGACAGATAGACAGATAGACAGACAAACAGGCAGACATACAGATAGATAGATAGATAAAACAGACATAGATCCACGCCTCCCCCCCCCCCACCCCGCAACCCTCCCGCCGCCGAGATCCTTAGGTCCTTCAGCAGAGCGCCTCCTCCCGCGTTGCCTGGGGTGGCGAGTGAAGGAGCCGCGAGAGGCCCAAGGAGCGGGGGGCGGGAAGGGGAAAAGGGGGAGGCTACGAGGTAACATAAGTACGGGTAGTTAAAAGGACGTGTATGTCTAGCTAAATGGGTGTTGTGTGAGTCAACACGGCCTCAGCAAAGGGAGGGTGGGTGAGTCGAAGCAAAGAGGAGGTGAGTCAGGGGAAGGGGAGAAGTGGGTGGGGGATTAGGGACGAAAAGGAATAGGGATAGGACGAAGAATGGGACCGAAAGCAGAGCGACGTCTAGAGTTTTTCTTTTCTTTTCTTTTCTTTATCTTGACTAAAAAAAAACGGTGGAGTTGTTTGTAGTTAAGGAAGGTGTAAGGAAAATAGAATAAAGAGGAGGCAACAGAGTAAGATAATTGTCAAAACTGTACCTAAAGAGACGCCATTAAGATCTTCGGACGAGAGCTAACAGGGCTAAGGGGATACTGTGTCGTTACAATAAAACAGATTAAAACAAAAAATAGACAAAAAAAAACATTCTCTCCTCTCTTATACATAGGCCTATCTCCCCGACATGTTTCCCTTTTATATATATATACAAAAAAAGAAACAATATTTTTCCTATCCTTCCAAGCATAGCCTCTTCCCCCCCCCCCCCCCGCGAAATCCTCATTATCAAGAAACGTCCTAAAGTTTGCAACTTGCCGTATTTTCTCCTCAACAAGACCCGAGGCACGTTAACAAGGCTGTTGCTCATTAACACACGAGTGGTTCCCCGACTCCAGATGGCCCTCCACCTTCCTGCGCTAAATAATTAAATAGTTTGAGTATACTGTGCATATTCGTCCCGTGTGCGTACGGTCATGTGTGCGTACGGTCACGTGTGCGTCTTATTCCTCGACCTCGACTGCGTTTAAGATCATTACAGAATCTTTTCGTTCGGCAATCAACACGAAGTCACGTTGCTGTTCCCTCCTTCGGTTCGTGGCCTGCGGGCGGGGCCTTATCTGCTCGGGATTTCGGGTGGGCGGCCGAGGGGGTCTGGGTCCTCGGGGCGGATCTCGGCTTCGCTGCGGGTCGACTGCGGGACTGATTTTTTTTTTTTTTTTTTTTTGCTGTTCTTTCTGTCTCTGTTTCTCTGTCTTTCTTTTTCTCTCTCGTGTGCTTTAATGCCATTTATATTTTCTTTCTCTCTTTCCTTCTCCTTTCCTTTCTCTCTGCTTTATTCTCGTCTTCATCTTCGGCTTCTTCCACCTTTCCGCCTCTCCTCCGCCACTCAATATATTTCTTTATCCTTCTCTGTCACCCTATTCACCTTTCCCTCTATATCCTCTCTCTCTCCCTCCCTTTCCCCTCTTTCGCCACCTCCTCCTTCTTCTTCTTTTCTTCCCCACTCCCCCCTCTTTCTCCTCTCCTTCTCCCTCCTCTCCCCCTCCCTTCTCCTCTCCTTCCCCATCCTCTCCCCCCTTCTCATCTCCTTCCCCCTCTCTTAATTCTCCTCTTCCTCCCTATCGTCCTCATCCCCATCCTCTCCCCCCTTCTCCTCTCCTTCTCCCCATCCCCCTCCTCTTTCTCTCCCTCCCCATCTACCCCATCCGTCTTCTCCCCAACCCCCTCTCCTCTCCCCCTCCCCCCTTCCCCCCAGCTCATGATCCTCCAGCAGGTCGCCGGCGATGATATCAAACGCGACCAAATTTCTCCGTTCGAGCAATTACTTATCAGATTTCAAATTAAGCTGTAGTTCGGAGCGGCACTTTGTTGTAATCTCCAGAATAAAACTTAATGGCGGCGAGGGATTAGCGGACTCCGGACCTGGGGGGGGGGAGGGGGGGGAGGGGGAGTTTCGATTAAGTCCCCCGTTGATAAGACTCCGTACCTGGGGGGGAGGGGGGAGGGGGGAAGGGGGAGTTCGTTTCGATTAAGTCCCCCGTTGATAAGGCTGTAGGGGTATCGTTGTTTCGTTATCTCGTTATTTATTTATTTTTTGTTTGTTTGTTTATTCTTTGTTTGGTAGATACATAGGCCTACACCTATTAAATTTTGGTTACTTGTTTGCAAATACATACACCTGTTTCGTTTTGATTGTTTGTTTTATTTTTTTCTGGCAGGTACGCACATATTTCGTTTCTTTGCTTTTTTGCTTGTTTGTTTGTTTTTTGCCGTTTTGTTATTGTTTAGTTTAGTTGTTAATCCGTAATTATTTTACCATCTCGTGAGTTCTGTTCCGATTAATTCTAGTCATTACAATTGCCTAATTAAATGAATAGCGACTTTATCCTCCTCTATTCCACTAGATCATGTTATTTACCTCGCATAGATTAGCAAGAGAGCTGTGTACTGTGTAGTGCAGTGGTAATGTGCTGGTCTTGCGATCTTGCGGACCTGCGTTCGATCCTGCGCGCTGCCAGTGGATAGTCACCCCGGCCATTCCTTGCACACAGGGGGGGATTCGGAAGCAAAATAAGAATATTCGTTGTAACAAATGGAAGTGAAATTAAATCTCTTCTCCTCCCCCCTTCCCTTCTTTCCTCGCCTTTCCTCTCTTCTCTTCTTCTCTTCCCGTATCTCCCCTTCCCTTCTCTCCCCGCCCCTCCTCTCCTCTCCTCATCTCTCCTCTACTCCTCTCTTCCGTTCCGCGATTCTCCTTCGAACCCGCCAGCCTCATAAAGCGAGTCCCCAGCACCTCGAGTCGTCTTCCACAGTGTATGGCAAGAATCAGCCTTGCTTGCTTGTGCTTGCTTGTGCTTGCCTAACTCGAGTCGACGTTTCAGAAGAAGCCTTCGGGGAGTCTGATGCTTCTCACTTAGCGGGGAACCTAATTACAATACCGATGCTGATATGGAAGTGCTGGCATGATGGCACAGGTACACGCATACGTATACACACGTGAGTGCACATACTTACACTCGTGCGTTATACATACATGCACACACATGCACACACGGAGAGACGTAAGCATACGTATACACGCGTGAGCGCACATACATACACACACGTTTTATATATGCACACATACACACACGCTTGAGAGCATATACACAATCATATTCAAGCACGAACACATGCACACATAATTTTATGTTGAGGTACATACACAAAAAAACGAACACACGCGCAAACAAACACAAAGACCGCACACACACGCCTACACAGACACCTAAAATATCCCACACATTTCCACACCCACGCACACACACACCCACACAAACCCTAAGCTTCCGCAACGTTGATCGCAATCCATCCCAATCGGGAAAAAAAGGAAAACAGAAAATGAAGATGAAGAAAAAAAAGAAAATATTGGTGATCAGGGCGACATACATTAAACGTTCAGATCCCCGTAAAGAGTGAGGGAAAACGTTCGGAATGACGCTTACATCCGGGGTCTTTGAAGCCAGGAAGGCAAACACCGGTTGATGAGGGACTGTCCGTTTTTTTTTCTCTTTTTTTCAAAATTTCCTTTTTATTCCTCACTCACTCTCCCTCCTCCCTACCTTTCTCCCTCTCTCCCTATCTCTCTCTCTTTATCTCTCTTCCTGTTGGACTGTTTTTTCTTTCTTTCTTTCTTTCGTTCTTTCATTTCATATTTTCCTCTCTTTTCCCTCGTTTTTTTCTTTTTTCATTCTTTTAAATGCCGATGACAAATACTTTTTACGAAAGAGTAAGTATATTCGTCGACCTTTTTCTTATTTCTATTAATTCGTCTATCTATCTACTTCCCCCCAAGTCATTCATATCTATCTTCTACCCACGACCTTATATTCTTTTGAAAAAAAATCGATTCATCTAACCACAAGGAATAAGAAATAAGAAAAAAGAAAAACGGAAAAGGATAAACAAAAGAAAAGGTGAAATAAAAATCGAAAGAGACCAAGGCAACCTTCTTGCATGCAACAGGTGAGGCTGACGACCCATTGTCTCCTCGCTACAATGCTTGGGCGGGAGATCACGGGCGGCTGTGGGTGTGCGTGTGTGCGTGTGTGTGTGTGTGTGAATGTGTGGGGGCTGGGGGGAGGGGGGGAGGGGTGTATGTGTTGGGGGTGGGGTATGGGTCTGCTTGTGTGTGTGTGTGTGTGTGTGTGTGTGTGTGAGTGTGTGTGTGGGGGGGGGGGGTATGGGTCTGCTTGTGTGTGTGTGAGTGTGTGGCGGAGGCGGGTATGTGTGTGTGTGCGGGGGGGGGGGGGGTATGGACGTACCTGTGTGTGTGGGTGAGTGAGTGGGTGTGTGTTTGGCAAACATGTGAGAAAGACGTTTGTGTGTATGCTTGAGTGTTATGCTTGTGTACGTTTTTTTTTATTTTTCGCATTTGTCTGTGCGTATATTTATATGTGACTGTGTTTGCTTGTGTGTGCCTGGGTGTGTCTATGGACATATGAATATCTATCAGTAATTGTGTGTATGTGTGTCTGTACTATTGTATCAGCTTTTACTTCCACGTATAGAAAAAAAGTATAAACGTCTAACTTACACATTCTAAAGATAACTCAGAAGTATATAATTCTCAAAAGAATCCACTTGGAAAAGAGGATTCACTGATACTTTGAAAGGTTTGAGACAAGTTATTCACGCGTCGCCGAACCATTTACACCTCTTAAGACAAAATTTACGAAATCGGAAAAACGAAACTTTTAATCCAATACTCAGCGCGTCCGAACCCGTCCGTTCTGGCTTCGCAAACAATTCACGCGCTTGCTCAAACCCCGGGGAAGTGTTGGCTAATTCCCTTTGCTAAATGCGCCTCGACTTGTAATTAACACTAACGGGATAAAACTTGCATTAACTTGTCCTAACTTGCCTAATACTTATAACCTCACAGCTCGCGGGAGTTTAGAACGCGTCTCGTTAAATAGCTTTGCTGAGACTGCTTCTCAGGGGCTAAGCGTGGAATGATTTGAGTGTTCAGCGCGAGTTCTTCTTCTTTATCCCCCCCCCCTCTCTCTCTGTCTGTCTGTCTGTCTGTCTGTCTGTCTGTCTGTCTGTCTGTCTCTCTCTCTCTCTCTCTCTCCCTCTCTCTCCCCCTCTCTCTCTCTCTCTCTCTCTCTCTCTCTCTTCCTCTCTCTCTCTCCTTCTGCAAAGTGGAATTTCCCGTAGTAAGGAAATGGCGAATGGGCTTTCGACTATCGTTCGGGTGAACAAAGTGACACAAAGTTCGTCAGGAAAATGAGCAGAGAGGGACTGGCACTGACTTGGGGTCTGTGCTGCCTGTCTTCCCTCGCTCTGTCTCTCCATCCATCTATTTTTTCCCCCTTTCTCTGTTTGTTTATCTCTCTTTCTAGTTTGGCTACATGGTCATCTCTCTTTGTTTCAGTCTTTAGTTTTTTTTATTAATATTTGTCTGTTAGCCTGTCTGTCTGTCTGTCTCTGTTTCTCTCTCTCTCTCTCTCTCTCTCTCTCTCTCTCTCTCTCTCTCTCTCTCTCTCTATCTCTCATCTCTATCTATCTATCTATCTATCTATCTATCTGTCTATTTATCTATCTATCTATCTCCTCCCCCCCCTCTGCCCCTTCTCCCTCTCCCTCTTCTCCTCCTCTCTTCCCCCTCTCTCCTCCCTCCCTCCCCCTCTCTTTCCTCCTCCACCCCCCTCTCCTGTTTTCACCCCCCGTAACTTAGTGCGATAAGAGGCGCATTTTGCCAAAAATCTCAAGCCTCATAAACTTTAATGAAATGCCCGAGC
>NC_091557.1:30660123-30670123 GCF_042767895.1 Penaeus vannamei
AAGGTTCCTGAAGGAGACTCGCTTCCCCTCGCCTCCCCTCCCCTGTCCGCCCGAGGCAAGAGCGAGGCCCTTGCTCAGCGGCCCCAAAGTCTCTTCGAATGAGTTTCTGACGAAGGTAAACTCTCAGTCCTCCGGGACGGGCGTCACTGTTCGAACTTCGGGCGCGTCGCGGGCGTCCCCTGGGAGGCGGCAACTTTCTCGTGGATTCATTTCTAATATCAATGCTAATACACACTCACTCATATACGCACACGCACGCACGCACGCACATGCATACACACACGCACGCACATGCATACACACATACACACACACATACACACACACATTTACACACACACACACACACACTTAAAACTAAACAAGTACGGATATATACGTACACTGCTTATATAACTATTCATATACATACAAAATCTACTCTCGAGTATTCGGAAGCACACTTAAGGTTTTTGTGAAGCTTGATTTATTCATGAAAGCTTCGAAAGTTTGATCTTATTAGATTGGACTGAGCCGGAAATCGCTTCTTGTCTTCTTCACTTATTTCGTAATGTATATACTTTGGTAATTCACTTCCTCTCTCTCTATCTCTCTATCTATTTATCTTTATCTTTATTTTTATTTTTCTTCTCTCTCTCTCTCTCTCTCTCTTTCTCTTTCTCTTTCTCTCTCTTCTTTTTCTGTTTCTCTCTCTCTCTCTCTCTCTCTCTCTCTCTCTCTCTCTCTCTCTCTCTCTCTCTCTCTCTCTCTCTCTCTCTCTCTCTCTCTCTCTCTCTCTCTCTCTTTCTCTCTTTCTCTCTCTCTCTCTTCTTTTTCTTTCTCTATTTGGAAACATAAACATTCTCTCTCTCTCTCTCTCTCTCTCTCTCTCTCTCTCTCTCTCTCTCTCTCTCTCTCTCTCTCTCTCTCTCTCTCTCTCTCTCTCTCTCTCTCTCTAAGTCGGAATAATGAACTATCAAGATAAGCGAGGTGAACGGAAAGGAAGAATGAGAAGAACAAGACGATCTTTGAAGTTAGTAGTTTGGGGATAAGAAAATGAATAAATAAATAAAGTATTACAAAGTCACCACAAAGAATCGAATTTAAGACTCCCTTAAACCCCGCGAGAATTATCCGAAAGCGTCGCCAGAGCACAGGCTTCGGCGTCGATTAGAGGTGGTAAATAATGTTTACTTTTGTATCACGGAGTAAAATCTGGCATTGTAAAATAGTTGATATTTTTTTCCAGAATGTGATCGGAGTACAAGTATTTTTCCGGTTATGAAAGAAGTCACAGACCTTATAACCCTAAGACAAGGCTCTAATATATATATTCACATCTTGTTTTTTTTTTATGCCTATTTCATCTATGAATCTCCCTCACATTCCCTCCCTCAGTCTATGTGGCTGTTTATCAATGACCCTCCCTTCCCATTACCTCCCTTGTCTATATGCCTGTTCATCTACGATTCTCCTTTGCCACCCCCCTCCCCTCCCTCTCCCCTTTCTCTTCCTCTCTTCTGCCTCCCGCAAACCTCATAAACCGCTTGGCACTTTTCTTCCCCGTTCTATTATATCTTTCGAACCCAGTGTCACTCACAGAGGTGGTTCCATTACGTGTATTATTAGTGTGATGGCTAATGCAAGCTTCGGTGCGCGGCCATGATCCAGCGGGATAAATGTCTGCGGTGGTGGAATGTGTAATTAAAATGTTATGTGTATGTGCGCTCAAATGGTCTTGCGTGAATAAATGGAGGTATATTCACACACCCGTACGCGAACGTTGATGCAAATATCCACACGTGTACACGGGATTATATGGTCAGCTGACTTCTGTTGGATGGATTCTTGAGATACATGAGATTAGTTGATTGAGAGAATAATAGATAAATAGAGAATAAATAATAAATGAATAAATAAATAGAGAAAGTTCAAGTGATAAAGACAGCCTCTCTTCGAACACATCGTCCGGGGCTTTCTTTGAATCTAGAATCTCTTTCACTTCGACTCCGGCGGCTTTGGAACCGGTAGTCTACGTTGCCTTCCTCTCCCGTACGTGGATATACAATTCAAACAATAATCCAGGGCCAAAAACAGACCCTTATCCGGCCAACACCTACCACTATCCGCACAACACGAAACTCCAACTGTATCGTTTTACGTTCGAACGCCACCGAAACACATCGTGTTTTCAAAGGTAATCCAACACGGAGCTTCGAGCCTTCGAGCTGACTGGATCGCCGGGGTGGCCATTCTCGATTGAAAATATCGCCGTGTCTCATTCCATCTCCGTTCGGGGTGGCCAGGCGCTCGCTCTAGCGTGGCCATCGGGAATTGGGTGGAGGAGGCGGAGGGGCTGTTGGTGCGGGCGTGTGTGGAGGGGGAGGGGAGGGGCTGTTTGTGGAGGTTATTGTGTGGGGAGGCGTTCTTTGAAGTCTGTCTATGTGTGTGTGTGTGTGTGTGTGTGTGTGTGTGTGTGTGTGTGTGTGTGTGTGTGTGTGTGTGTGTGTGTGTGTGTGTGTGTGTGTGTGTTCCTCGTGCATTTCTACACACACACACACACACACACACACACACACACACACACACACACACACACACACACACACACACACACACACACACACACACACACACACACACACACAGACTTCAAAGAACGCCTCCCAGCAGAACACAGAGCAAAACACAAAACCCGCGCTGCTCTAATCACTGCCATTAGGGGAACCAGCACGACGAAACGGAAGTTGACACTTGAGATGGCACCTGTCGCTTCTTGCTCAACACACGTCAGCCAGGAAGAGAGGCCGACCGAGTAATATCAGCCGTTTCTGGCGGGAACACATACATACAGTACAAACACACACAGAGCCATACATCAATCGTAGAGGTATATACGGACACATAACTATTACAGGCAGGCAGTCATACACATACACAGTCCACAGTAACTATGACTACATGTGCTAGTTCATAATTTTTTGCCAACACTACTTGTACTTCTGTTTATGTTTATTTACGAGATGAAAGTCCTTCTCTTGCTTTAAGACCTCCCCCCCCTCCCCCTCCCCCACTATCACCATCCTGAAAATGGGAAAAGAAAGGAGAGAGAGGAGAATTCTTTAAAAAATGAGAATCAATTTCATAACATGACGAGCTGCACCCACAAGCCACAGTCTCCTTCAGAAATCCTTGACTATTGTTATTTCCAC
The DNA here is from genome assembly GCF_042767895.1 of Penaeus vannamei. Classification (NCBI taxonomy): domain Eukaryota; kingdom Metazoa; phylum Arthropoda; class Malacostraca; order Decapoda; family Penaeidae; genus Penaeus; species Penaeus vannamei. The sequence continues at coordinate 30,663,315 of NC_091557.1, forward strand.
TAAAAAAAAAGAAGGGAGAAGACGCTTCATTGTCCGCGCTGGGTTAGTGAAGGAAGGAGAACATCCTGCTAAATGAATTCCTATTCAAGCGTAAAATCTTCAGTGATAGAACTACAGTAGACCGCTTTCGCGACCACCGTTCCGTATGATACCAATCTGCTTGAGAAAGTATGGTAGGAGCATATGAGCTAAGATTTAAGTGTATTCGTCTTAGAAATAATCACTGAAAATGGTTTATGTCTTTTTAAATCGTTTAGAGAGAGAGATTGGAATTCAGGAGAAAATAGAGACAAGCGTTGAGAAGTAATAGGACCATTAAACCTTTTTTTTCGGTAAACACCCGCTGAGTATTGTTACTAAGGGCAACGGAGTCTTTTGAGCGAATTTTCATCCAATCTCGCATCCCAAGGGCGAGATGGAGACGGGGAGGGGGAGGGAGAGGAAGGAAGGAAGAGGGAGGGAGAGGAAGGAAGGAAGAGGGGGAGAGGGAGAGCGTAAGCACTCTCAAATATTGGGAAGAACCTCTCCCTTAAGACCCATTTCAGTCTCTTTGCTCTCACGCCATTATGCAAGAGACACGCTCTCTCTCTCTCTCTCTCTCTCTCTCTCTCTCTCTCTCTCTCTCTCTTTCTCTCTCTCTCTCTCTCTCTCTCTCTCTCTCTCTCTCTCTCTCTCTCATTCTTGCAGACCCGAAAACACTATTATCTCATTAATTGCCCTTGGCAAATTCTTCCATAAAAGTATCTATATTGCTTTTTTCAGATTTGAAGCCGTTATATTGCATTTCCTGTGTTATATAAGCGGCGTGGCGATAGTGTCTGTAGTGATGCAAATAAAACCAGGAAAATTACCTCGTCCCTCTCGTCCTGCCGTACTTAGTATTCCAGACAAGTTGCAATGCACTCGGCAAATACACCGGGTAACATAATGCGTGTTTTCATCGGAATATTGCATGTGCTTTTTTCTAGAAACAAAAATCAAGTGTATTGTTTAATGTAGACATGTATTGGACTCTGACATGCAGATTATTCCCTAGCTCATATTAGTAATTACACATAGGATTGTCTAATTAGCATAATCAGCACAACGAAAGTTTTGTTAGAAAATAGAAGCTATGGAATTTTCAGCAACAATATGCATATATAGATAGAGAGAGAGAGAGGGGGAGTGAGTGAGAGAGAGAGAGAGAGAGAGAGAGATGCGGGATGGTAGAGAAATGTGGAGAGAGTGATAGATAGGGGATGATAGAGAAATGTATAGATAGATAGATGGACAAATATAGAAAGACAAACATAGATACGTACGTACTTCCATCTTATCCCATGATGAAAAAGATCAAACCCTTTCCATCCAAAAAGAAGCAGAAAAAAAAAGATAAGCAAAACCAAACCGAAATGTCACACCTTCCACACACGTGCCGTAAAGTCCATATTACCTTCCGAACTCCCCCAAAAACCGCCTTTGTGGCCTAAGTATTATTTGCGGGAACGGAGTCCGATGAAAAGCTTATAGCCTCGGGGGAGTCGACGCCGGGCTTACATCGGGGCGTCACCCACGGTCATGATTCCTGCATGGGCGGGGCTTCGGGTTGACCTCATTTGGATTCCCTGCGCCCTTTGAGGAGGGACCTGATGTTATTGTCATTGCCGTTATTGCTGCTGTTGTTATTATTATTGCTGTTGTTATTATTATTATTATTATTGCTGTTGTTATTAGTATTGCTGTAATTTTTATTGTCATTATCATCTTTACCATTATTATCATTATTATTATTTTTATCATTATTATTATCATTATCATCTTTATCATTATTATTATTATCATCTTCTTCTCCTCCCCCCTCCTTTTACCCTCGCACCTCCCCTCCCACCCCATCTCCCCCTTCCTCTCCACCACCTCTCCACCCCTATCCATCTCCCACCCCTTTCACCCTCCTACCTCCTCGCCCCTCCCCCTCTCGATCCCCCCTTCCCCTCCCCACCCCCTCTCCCCCTTCCCCTCCCCACCTCCTTTCACTCTTCCCCACCTCCCCTCCCACCCCTTTCTCCCTCCTACCTTCCTTCCCACTCCTTCTCCCCCTCCTACCTCCCCCCCCCTCTCGACACCCGCGCTCACCCCCTCCTCTCTCTCGCCCCCTCTCCCCTTCCTACCTTCCTTCCCCCTTCACCCTCCTACGTTCCTTCCCCCTCTCCCCCTCCTACCTCCCCTCCCCACCCCCTCTCCCCCTCCTACCTCCCCCCCCCCCCCTCTTGACACCCGCGCTCACCCCCTCCTCTCTCTCTCCCCCTCCTACCTCCCCCCTCCCCACCCCCTCCCCACCCCCTCTCGACACCCGCGCTCACCCCCTCCTACCTCCCCACCCCCTCTCCCCCTCCTACCCCCTCTCCCCTTCCTACCTCCCCTCCCACCCCCACCCCCTCTCGACACCCGCGCTCACCCTCTCATACCTCCCCTCCCCCCCACCCCCCCACCCCCTCTCGACACCCGCGCTCACCCCCTCCTCTCTCTCTCTCTCCCCCGCAGAATGTCCGTTCAAGCCCGAGTCGTGTTGGCCGTCGCCCTCGTCCTCGTCGTCCTGGCCGTGTTCACCGAGCCCGTATCCGCCGGGTACAGGAAACCCCCCTTCAACGGATCCATCTTCGGAAAGCGCTCCGGCGGCGATGCTGGTGAGTGGGAGGGGGTGGGGCAAGGGGGTGGGTGAGGGGATGGGGTGGAAGGGGAGGGATGTGGGTGGAAGGGGGGAGGGATGAGGGGGGAGGGAGGGATGCGGGAGAGGGTTGAGGGGGGAGGGAGGGATGCGGGAGAGAGGGTTGAGGGGGGAAGGAGGGATAGGGGGAGGGGTGAGGGGGGGATGAGGAATAGAGGGAGGGTTGAGGGGGGGAAGAGGGATAGGGGGAGGGTTGAGGGGGGAAGGAGGGATGGGGAAGTGGGATGGAAGGGGGGATGGGGGGAGGGTTGTGAGGGGAAAGGGTTCAGGGGGGGAGGAGGGATGGGGGAGAGGGGTTGAAGGGGGAGGAGGGATGGGGGGTGGGGAAGAGGGTTGAGGGGGAAAAGGAGGGATGGGAGGAGGAGGGAGAGGAGGAAGGGAAAAGAGGGAATGGAGTCTGGAGACAGGGGAGGGAGAAGGACGTGGGGAGAGGAGGCATAGGGAAGGGTGAAGGGAAAAATGGGGGGATTAGGGAAGGGAGTGAAGCAAAAGGCAGAGGAGGTGAGCAAGGAAAGATGTGTGGGGGTGGATTTGCATCGGGTGAGGAGAGGAAAGGTGTGGGGTGGGGGGGGGGGGGTAAGTGTGACGATGGGTGGCGCAAGTGGACGAGGCGCTAATTATGATCTTGTGGTAGTTATTGTGGACGATGTGGAATATGCTGTTGGTCGTGGGATGGTTCAGAGAGGAGTAAGATGATGTGGTTTATGTGGTTGAGAGATGGTTCAGAGAGTAAGATGATGTGGTTGAGTGTGGCTGAGGGTGGTTCGAAGACTAGTAAGACCATCTGTGGTTGATGTGGTTGAGGGATGGTTCAGAGAGTAGTAAGATGATGTGGTTGACGTGGTTGAGTGTGTTAGAGCAGATGTGGTGAATCTGGTTGATGCAGAGGAGACGTATAATGAGGAATATGAGGTAGATTTACTAGGTAATCTATTTCAGCACCTCTTCCCCCAGTCTCATTCCACGATCTACATTCATTACCATGTCTGATCAAGGGGAAAAAAAATCTTGAGCTGCAATCCTCATTATTCTCTATTTCATTTTTCCTTTTTTTTCTGACATTCTAAAAAGATCGCATAATGACGTATTGTACCTCCTCCCTCCTCATTTTTATTCCCATTTATGACCTCTTCTAATATTTATTGTTATTACTCGCCTTCTCTCATCGTTACCCTCATCCTTTAATTCCCTTTCCGCGCATTAACAGATCCCTCTTTATCCAAACTGCCACCTCCTCCATCTTCGTAACATGAAAAATAATTAGATAAAAATTAAGATAAACATCTGATTTACGCTCTTTCTGAGTCCTGTTTATTGCCGTCTTTCTCTCTCTCCCCTGTTTATCAAAATCTTGCTATCCATATCGTTCTTCGAGTCTGTACTTGGTAAACATCATTAACTCGATACGATATTGCTTCTTTATTCCTAAATTATTCAACTCTCCCTTCTTCCCCTTTAATTGGCCTTTCTCGTGTCTATCTCATTCCCATTCATCTTCCGCGCTTGTTTCCCATTCTCTCCCTCTCTCCCATGCGTCAGAATTCTCTTGTCTCCCTCCCTCTCTCTTTCAGTCTCTTTCTGGTTCTCTCTTTCTATGTCTCTTTTTCTGTCGTTATCTGTGAAGATGTCTGTATGCTTGTCTGTCTGACCGTTTGTCTGTCTCTCTCTCTCTCTCTCAATCTCTATCTATCTCTATTTATCTATCTATCTATCTATCTGTCTTTTCCTCTCTCTCTCTCTCTCTTCCTCTCTCCCTTTCTCAATCTCTCTCCCGCTCCTTATCTCTCCTTTTCTGTCCAATCTCACTCCCACTTTCCCACCCAGAATCCCCCTCCCTTCCCTTCCCCACCAACCCCTTGCCAAAGATGGGAGAAAGACAAGAAAAAGGAGAGAGAGAAATCCCCCCACCTCCCACCACCACGCAATATCCCCCCTCCCACCACCACGCAATATTCCCCCCCTCCCACCACCACGCAATCCCCCCCCTCCCCCTCAAACAAGGCCTAAATGTTAATATCTTTTCCACCCCAGACAGGCCATTTAACGCCGAGGATAGAGGTGTGAATAATACTAAAGATTTTTTTTTCTTTGACGACTCGAGCGCCCTCTGTGAAATAGCTGAGGGGGGCAGAGGGGAGGGGGGAGGGGGAGATGACCTTTCATTTTGACGTCATCATCTGATACCTATGACGTCATCATCTGATACGTCATCTTCTTCAACGTGAGGTTATGTTTAGATATGCCTTATATGGGTATAGATATACAGGTATACAGTTATATATATGTGTGTGTGAGTGTGTGTGTGTATGTGTGTGTGTGTGTATAGATAGATAGATAGTAATTGATGAATAGAATAGATAGATGGACGGATATACAGAAGGAAGTGAAGATGAAGGAGATGACACGATTGCAAGGCTTTGCTGTGGAATCTCGTTTTGTGTCGTTAGTGATGATGACGCTGGTAATGAGTTTGTGGCCCCCGTGTGTTTTTTATTCATTATTTTCCATTATTCTTTTGCACCCTAAATGATCTTGCTCTCTCAACACGCAACATTATTTTTTTTCCTATTTACGTTTTTGCTCTTTACTTTCTTTGGTTGATTTATAGTGATTCGTTTCGTTATCAATTTTCCTTATTCCCACTTCCATTTTTTTTCTTCTTTCCTCGCGTTTGGTTCGTTTCCAATCGTCGTTATTCTTCCTCCTTTCTCCGTCTCTCATGTTTTTTTTTCACTTTTCTTACGCCACTTCAACCCTTTCCCCACATCTTCTTATTCCCATATAACTTATCTCACTTCCTTTCTTCCTTCTTTCTCTTTCCTTCCTGCTTCATTTGCTTCCAACCTCTCTTTATCCTCTCCCCCTTTTCCCTTCTTCCGCTGCGTTATCGCCTCATTATCTCCTTCGTATCGAGCCGTCCCCTCAACTCATAACTGTCGCACCATAATCCCACCCGGATTTATAGTCATCACACAGGTGGTATGAGAAGAGTTGGAGGGAGTCTGCTTCTTCAGGTGGTGCGTCTAGCGGAGAGGAAAGGCGTGGCACCAGCTGGGGGGAGGGGGGAAACACGTGGAACATAAACAGGTGGAATTTATGAACAGTTTGGTAGATTGGGAAGTGAGGATGAGAATAGGAGTGCCTTAAATCCGGGTCGAGCAACAGCGCTGAGGATGGCGCGCGGGAAATTCAAAATGGGAAGTCATCGAACCCACACCCGGGCGGCAAGCGGATAGGAGTGGATCGAGAACAGGTGATCCCAGATGGTGTAGCGCGACGGGAGATAATCCGACCTTTGGGAGAAAACCTGCCAAATAGCCACCTTTCCGTGATAACAGCTGTGGCCTACGGGGATATACGGACCGATCGCTGTCCTCGCCTCAAGGGAAGACGAAACCGAATGGGTTTGCTTCACGGATTTGGTATTGCCGAATCACCTGTCAGGATCAGCACACGGAGGTCTACGCATTTATCTTATACACAGGGTTCGATTGAAGAGCTGTACAGGATTGTTATATTAGGCAGACGAATCAGCTATCAAGATTGGCGTACAGATGTCTACGCATTTATTTTATATATAGGATTAGAATGATCAGGTGTGCGGGATTGTTATATTACGAAGAGGATTATAGAATTATGTGTTAAATTGTGTCGTATGTTATTCGTCTTACTGGTGATTTCTATGTAGCCTTATAGCTATATGTTCTCACTGTTTTTAAAGTTTAGGCAACATATTTAAGTGCTTATATGCAAATGCATACATGAACACACACGCACACACACACACACACACACACACACACACACACACACACACACACATACAATGACCAAAAGTTAATGCCAATCATTATCCATTAACATTTACCCAATGTCTCTCTCCTCTCTTGCAGTCTACGAACCCAGCAAGGCTCTTGCCTCTGCCTGCCAGATCGCTGTTGAGGCCTGCGCTGGATGGTTCCCCGGACCCGAAAAGAAGTGAATTACTTATAATGTAAGTAGGGGGGAGGTGGGATGAGGGAGGGAGAGAGAGAGAGAGAGAGAGAGAGAGAGAGAGAGAGAGAGAGAGAGAGAGAGAGAGAGAGAGAGAGAGAGAGAGAGA
>NC_091557.1:30677623-30682623 GCF_042767895.1 Penaeus vannamei
ATTATCATTGTTATATTCATTATTATCATCATCATGAATATTGTCATTATCGTTATCGTTATCATTTCTATTGTCTTTTTTATTACTATAATTATTATCATTACTATTATCAATGTTATCATTATCATTATTATTACCAGTAGTAGGGAAGTATACATATTGGTATCATTATTTTCATCATTATTTTTATCATTATTATCATTATCATTATTACTTCTACTTCATTATTATTTTTATCATTATTATTATCATCATTATCATTAATACCATTATTATCATTATCAGTATTATCATTATCATTATTATTATTATTACTATTATTATCATTATTATTATTATTATTATTATTATTATTATTATTATTATTATTATTATCATTATTATTATTATCATCATCATCATTATCATCCTCATCATCATTATTGATATCATCATCATCATCATCATCATCATCATCATCATCATCATCATCATCATCTTTATTATTATTATCATTGTTATTGTTTTTATTATTATTTTCATTATCATTATCATTATCATTATTATTATTATTGTTGTTGTTATTATTATTATCATTATTATTATTATTATCAGTATTATTGTTGTTGTTATTATCATTATTGTTATCATCATCATTATTATTACTTTTATCATTATTATTATCATCTTTGTTATCATTGCTATTGTTATTATTGTTATCGTTATTTTCATTGTTATTATTATTATTATTATCATTATTATTGTTATTATTATTATTATTATTATCATTATTTTTGTAATCATTATTATCATTATCACTACCATTATCATTATTATCATTATCATTATCATTACTCTTATTATTATTGTCATGAATATTATCATCATCATTACTATCATAATTATCATTCTTAATATCATTATCATTGTCATTACCATTACCATTATCATTATCATGATAATGATAGCGATAATTATAATTACAATAATAACTATGATTATAAATATAATTTTTATTATCAGGAACTTTATTATCATTATCATTACTAATATAATCATCATCATCCTTATTATTTACATTATCACGATATATTTCGTCATGAGACGATAAAGAATGCACAAACTATATTTATTGAAGAAAGTGAGACATCAGTTTCGGAATTTGTCTTCGATTCCATCTTCGGGTCAGACCCGAAGATGGAATCGAGGGCGATTCTGAAACTGTTGTCTCTCTTTCTTCAATAAATCTAGTTTGTGCATTGTGGGTTTTTCTACCATAGTATCAACACGGTGGAGTGTTTTTCCATTCACGATAAAGAATATGTAAAGGGTGTTACTATGACTGGTAATGAGAACGGTATCAAAACATGTATAAGGAAAATTATAATGATAGTAATGATAATAATGATAGTGATGACACTGGTTAAAGCATTGATAAAAGGATCATCAGCAGTACCATATCATTATGATAATATGAAAATTATAATAACAACAACAAATAATGAAAATGTTAATGAAGGTGATAATAATGGTAGTAATAATAACAATAACAAAAAAACGCCCTCTTTCATGGACCATGTAACTCTATGTTCTTTTTCATTTTTCTTCTGAAACCATTGCTGAATTTGCTTATATTTTCAATGAAGTAATCTATATGCCTGCTTAGATATTCCAGAGCCTTCTTTCTTAAGTATTATCCTTTTCCATATATGGGTCACCTGCCTTTTCCCTAAAGGTATCTTAACACATCAAAGTGATCAGTCACCTTGAATTCCCTGACTGATTATCATGCAAGCACAGTCTAGCCTTTCTCTCTTGGTATGGGCTTCACTAGTATTTCATAATAATTGGTGTTAAGTAAATCCAGCAAAAAGTCGATTCGTTTGTTATTACTTCATAATAATTGCTGCATTCAGTCAATCCAGCAAAAAGTCGATTGGTTTGACTCCATTGTTATTATTTTCCCCATTTTTCAGTAACTGGTGTTGATTCGTCAAACATAGTATCAGATTATGAACATAAGTTAAAACGGCCACCTGATGTGTACACATTCTGCCCGCTAGGAACAGGTATGGGATAATGCAGATTTCAGAGTCTCTGACGTGGTGCTTCAAGGTGATTGGTGCCACACTGTCATTACGTCAATCATTATTATTCTTATTTCTAGCGTTGTTATTGATGAAGTTAAACCTGGACTGGGTATGTCATCATTAGAATTATTATTACCTCACCTGTTACCTAAATTCTGTTGCTACTTACGGTTGATATTATTACAATTATTATTACTACTCTTAATACTGATATCAGTTCTAATGCTGCTGCTACTACTACTACTAGAAAAAACTACCACCATTACTATTACATACAAGAGTACTATTGCTACACAACAACGAATATGTTTCACCCAAAACAGAAGCAGATCCACAGCAACCCAAGGTCAGAATCCTTGGAGTGCAGAGATCGTGCCCAAGAAGACGCTGCATCACACGCGCCCACACCTGCTTGAACACACCATTACCCTCCGCCACTCATCACCACGATGCATCACCGCCATTCATCACTGCTTATCCCCACCGCCACGCATCACCACCATTTATCACCACCACTACTTCCCATCCAGCATCTCCCCGCACCTTAGTGCCTCGCTCTCACGCATCCCCACCACTCCTTGACACCGCGCATCACCACCACTACTCATCACCACCAATACTAATCACCACCACTACTCATCAGACCACTACTCATCAGACCACTACTCATCACCACCACTACTCATCAGACCACTTACTCATCACCACCACTACTCATCACCACCACTACTCATCACCACCTCCCATTCATAATTTTACCTCAGTATACCATTCATCACACCTCTCATCACCTCTCAGCATCACGCATCACTACCACTCACGACCTTTCACCACCACTCATCACCACAGCGCCTCATGGGGGAACGTCAAGCCTCGGCGAGCAATATCGAGGTTGCAGGCGGCCGATGGTGGTGCAATCAGTCCTAGAATAAGAGAGAGAAAAAAAATAAAGGAAAACGGGGAAAAAATACTTCTGCATCGCCAGTCAAGTGTAGCAGAATAAGGGGGAGAAGGAAGAAGGGGAGAGGAATTAAGATAAAAAGGGTACAGAAGGAAAAGGGTGAGACAAATGCCAAAGAGAATCGAGGATGACAAAAGGGTAAAGAGATCGGGCCGAGAAGAGGGATCGGAAACGCTCTCAAAGGCATTCGCAAACGCCAGCTTTCTCATTATAGGATCGCGGTGCAGTGAGGGGTGTGTACATCGTCTCGTTGTTTCTCGTCGGATCTCGCAAGTTCGGGTCGCTGCTTCGAATCGGGGAGGGAGTGATGCGTGCGTGTGATGTGACTGTGCGTTTGTGTTGTGTGTGTGGGTGTGGATGTGTGTGTGAGTTTGTGTGATGTGACTGTGCGTTTGTGCTGTGTTGTGTTAAGTGTGTGATGTGACTGTGCGTTTGTGTTGTGTGTGTGGGTGTGGATGTGTGTGTGTGTGTGTGATGTGACTATGCGTTTGTGTTGTGTTATGTGTGTGATGTGACTGTGCGTTTGTGCTGTGTTGTGTTATGTGTGTGATGTGACTGTGCGTTTGTGCTGTGTTGTGTTGTGTGTGTGTGTGAGTGTGCGTTTGTGCTGTGTTGTGGTGTGCGTGTGTGAGTGTGCGTTTGTGCTGTGTTGTGTGTGTGTGTGTCTGAGCATCTATACTTATCTATGTGTCTGTGTGCATGTATATTCTATATGTATGCATGTGAATACGCATATATGTATGTTTGTACGTATGCAAATAAGTGTATGAACGTATGTATGCAGCTATGAATGTACACATTTAGATAGTTACGTAAGCATACGTACACGTAACAGGAAAAAAAATCTTCACATATTCACCATACTAAAAATAACATTTTTTTCCAAACACAACAAAACCTATCACTATAATTTCACCCACACAATATGTTTGTAAACTCCGCCGGCGTGGACAGTCATGCCAACAGTAACGTAATAGCGTGACATTTAATTGATGTGCGTTTGTAGATGTGTTACATTTTATCAACATTTAACAACAATTGACTAGCATATTTTAGCATTTCAGTTCTTGTCTGTCTCTATTGATACTGACAGATATTACGTACAACTCATTAGGATAATGCACAATACCAAGCCTATCAATTATGAGTACCCAGAGATCCATGTATTATCACTTATTCCGTCACTGCTTAATATAGGCCGAACGTACAGTATCCTCACCGGGTTCATTTCAAGCCGGTTCTACCCATTACGTTCGTGCGGTTCTGAACCTGGTTGGAATATGAAAATACCGAACACTTTATTTCCTGTTTCGATATGGGACTATGCTTTTATTGAAATCATAAAAAGGGGATCTATTTAAAAGCGGTGGGCATGTTGGACACAAATTGCCTCCAAAAGAGTACTTAGCTAACTGCGGTGCTTAGTGTAGAGTAAAGGCCTACGTTTCTGATTATTATCATTATCATTGTCATTGTTATTGTTATTGTGATAATTTTTATCATTATCATTATCATTATTATAATTATCATTATCATTACCATCATTAACAATAACAACTATAACAACAGCAATAATGATGATATTAATAATAATGATAATAACATTGATAATGATAACATAAAAATGATAGTAAAAGTAATTATGATGATAATAATAATGATAACAAAAAATGGTGATAATGATGATTATAATAAAAAATAATAATGATAATAACAATAATGATAATGATAATCATAACAACAACAACAACAACAATAATAGTTATGATAATAATAATGACAATAAAAATGATGATAATGATGATGATGATAAAAATAATAGTAATAATGATAATAACGACAACAATAATGATTGTGATGGTGACAATAATGATGATGATCATCATCATCATTATTATCTTCACCATGATCATAATCATGATAATGGTAACTAGTGATAATGATGAAGTAATGATGATAAAAAGAAAATA
>NC_091557.1:30700123-30705123 GCF_042767895.1 Penaeus vannamei
TTCCCTGTGACTGTTCGAGATTTCATGTTTGGCAGGCGTCTCCGCGTCCGAGTCCCGCGCCAGTCACTGCCCGGCCATCTCGTAGCCGAGGGTCTTGATCACCGACTCGCAGGCGTTCTGGATGGTGTGGATCTCCTGCAGGGGGAGCTGCTTCTTCCACAGGGAGATCCGGTCCGACGACTTGCGCTTGGTGCTCCAGGGGGAGTTGTCGTCCTTCTCCGTGGTTTCCTTGACGTACTGGGCGATCTCGGGCGAGAACTCCAGCCCCAGGAAGTCCATCAGCTTGTGGATTTCTTCCTGGGGATCCGACGCCAGGTCCTCGTACTTGAGCATCGTGAAGCTGTCAGGGTACAGCTGGCGCAGCGCCGTGGCCACCTTGAGGTCGCCCTCCAAGTCTGAGCACAGGACCTCGGGCGAGGAGCAGTCGGGCTTATCCGTGCACCAGGACACCGAGGAGTACCTTGAGCTCATGGTCGCTCGAGGGTCCCGGACGAGGAACACCACCTTCAGGTTCATCCTCTCGTCGTTCAGGAACAGCTGCGTGAGGTTGAGGCGCAGGCGGACGGTCTTCACCAGCTGGATGGGGAACATCTGGCACGCCTGCGTCAGGAAGGTGGCGTTGTAGCAGGCGTTGGTGTTGGGGCCGTGGCGGCAGGAGTCCCACACGATCTTGTTGTGGCCCAGCATGTCCTCGGGGTGCGCGCGCGTGTAGTTCAGGTAGTCGGCCATGCCCTCGTAGCGGCAGTCGAGCAGGCGGTGCAGCAACTGCTGGGCCTGGATGGCCTCGCGCCCCGACCGGATCTGCTTGATGCCCTGCGGGCTGAGGGGCTCGTAGTGCTGGAAGACGGCGGGGTGGTGAGCCAGCACCTGGCCCAGGAAGGTGGAGCCGGAGCGCCACGTCGTCACCAGCAGGATCCGGAGGGGCGCCTCGCCGGGGGCCCACAGCCGGAGGTCCTTGCTCACCAGCGCCTTGCGGTCGGTGTCGACGCGCGTCTGCACGAGGCTCAGCGTCCGCTTGATCTCCGTGGCGTTGGCGGGGCGCGCGCGCGACCTGTCGAGGCGGTTCAGGCGCTTGATCTCCCACTCTTCGATCTCCGGCGACATCGGGACGCCCAGCAGAGGGTGCATGGCGCCGCCGGCCCGGTTGCGGGCCCGGGCCAGCATGTCCTGCACCGGACTGTGGGCCAGGTTCATGTGGGCCACGGGCACGGCGGGCTGCTCGAGGCCGTCGCCTCCGCGCTCGTCCCCGCCAGCACCTGCAACAGCGAAATAGAATTAGTATTTCAACATTGACGAAATGCCAGCACCCTTATCTACACCATCACTGCTGCTTAATCTTGCGGCATCAATCATCTTCGGGCAAGACGCCGGAAGAGCCAATCAACCCGTTTATTTTCCAGCGATTTCCCCTTTCGCTGTGCAAACCAATGGCGCCGCCCGCTTTGTGCAACGACGGTAAAGCCTTGCAATCGAAATCCTCGAACCACCCGCGGCCAGACAAAGCGCGCGGGCGTTAGACAACAGAATTACAGCTTGCGTTGCCTCCCCGCCTTGCTGGGCGTGGAAGGCGCGAATGCAAAACTAATTTCGAGGTAAAATTCACCTTGCATGGCAGATCATCATAAAGCGCAATGAAGGTTTGTATTGAGAAATCGTCATTTCTTACTTTACTTTTTTCATGATTTGTAATTTTAGCCCCGTGTGTGTTTGTATTTGGGTACGTGTGTGTGTGTGTGTGTGTGTGTGTGTGTGTGTGTGTGTGTAAGTGTGTGTGTGTGTGTGTGTGTGTGTGTGTAAGAGAGAGAGAGAGAGAGAGAGAGAGAGAGAGAGAGAGAGAGAGAGAGAGAGAGAGAGAGAGAGAGAGAGAGAGCGAAAGGGGGGGGAGACAGAGAAAGAAGATAAATAGAAATAGAAGAAGCGTATGTGAATGTCTCTCACGGTGTTCAAGAAAAGCATTTATAGTCACTTCCAATGTTACGTTAATTAATCTAATTATTCATTCTTAATTATTTTTTTACTATACATATTTTCCTGTATCTACCTCTTAGTTATTGCTTTTCTTTAATCCACATATCTCTCTATATGTTATTTCAATTCAGTCTTTATTCATACAAAAGATCAAGGTCAGTTTTAGCGTTTAAATTATGAAAAATATGTTAAAAGAAGCGAATTAAATTAGTAATCAATTAATTACATTTTCTCTCTCACTCACTCACTCACTCAATCAATCACTCTCTCTCTCTCTCTCTTTCTCTCTTGCTTTCTCTCTCTCTCCCTTCGTTTCACTCACTCACTCAATCAATCACTCTCTCTCTCTTTCTCTCTTTGTCTCTCTCTCTCACTCACTCAATCACTCTCTCTTTTCCTTTGCTTCTCTTTCTCTCTCTTGCTCTTGTTCTCTCTCTCTCATTCAATCCTCTCTCCCTTTCTCTCTCTCTCACTCAATCTCTCTCTTGCTCTTGTTCTCTCTCTCTCATTCAATCCTCTCTCCCTTTCTCTCTCTCTCTCACTCAATCTCTCTCTCTCTCTCTCACTCAATCTCTCTCTCACTCACTCAATCTCTCTCTCACTCACTCAATCTCTCTCTCACTCACTCAATCTCTCTCTCTCTCTCTCTCATTTAATCACTGTCTCTCTCTCTCTCTTACTCACTCAATCACTCTCTCTTCCTTTGTCTCTTTCTCTCTCTCTCTCGTCTATGCTGCTCTCTCACACTGAACTCTTCTCCCTCTCTCATTCCCTCAGTCCTCATCTCTCTAGCTTCCCCTCATTCTCCCTTTTGCCCTTTCGCTCTCCAGTCCCTTCTTTCTCCCTTACTGACCGAAGACACAGAAATCCCCCCCCCCCCCCGATTCTTGTTAGTAGAGTCACCTCACCTTCCTGTCGACCTCCTCACTGAGAATCTTACCTTGCTTCTTAACTGCCTTCCCTGCTGTCGACTTATACACTTTCTCGACTTGTATTTGTGATTCGGATATGCCTACATCCAGCGTCGCTGCAGAAGGTGCGAGCATTATTAATCAAGTTATTAATCTTTTGGTAAGAGTGTCGAGTCGCTTTTTTGTTTTGTTTTGTTTAATTTGTCGTTGGTAGGGGATTGGTAGGGGAGGGGAGGAGGGGGGGTCATGACACGGTGCTCAATCAAGGTGTCGTTCATCAGTCATTGATTTAAGTCAGGTGCGAAATTATCCACCATTCGGCTGTTATATTTTACCGTTGAAAGATAGTGTTGCTGTTTGTCGTACTTTATTCTTGCTGCCATTCCGTTGCCGTGACGAAAAGGCCAACGAATGGACACCGATTAAATCACCATTCTTCACTGATTAATACTTTAACGGGAACGTATAACACTGAAGTTATTATCGCTCTTCAATAACAATTAGATATGCTAATCATTGACATGTTCTACACGATGACACACGCGTAGGATTCATGCTGAGCTGACTGTAGATAAAACAGCGAAGAGAAGAACAAGAAAACACGCGAATATACCGAAGATCTTCCCGCTATATTGCTTCTTCAGAGCGACAGAAGAAGCGATATAGCGAAAAGGCCTTCGGTATCAGCGTGCTTTCTTTTATTTAAATCATGATAAACGAAATTTGACACAAAATAGCAGACACTTATTTATTCTGAATAACACTGCACACTAAAAAAAAAAAAAAAAAAAAAAAAAAAAATTAATGACAGAAAAACGTGTTGTATGTTTATCTTATCCAAATCCAATAACATTACGATATCAACATCAATGAAGATATTGACGCACCCGAATATGGCTTGGCAGCACGTGAAGTTAAACGTTTTCCGATGAAAAACAAACTTAATACAGTAAAATGAAATTCAGCTTGATTTCGAAGCCGCCATGCTACCTCTCAGTTAAACTTTTAAATTATTTTCCGTCACGATGAGACAGTTGAACTAGTCAATACAATATACCCCATTGTATGAGCCATGGTACCAATGCACCTGTTCTGTATATCGTGATCTGTGGATAAGATATGACACTTATTCCTTCTCTTTGTCTAGATATGAAGTATCCAAGGTAAAGGGTTTAAAGTCGGAGGGAAAATGGTCGTCGTTTGTTTATCAGCAGCATCGCCGGTTTTGTCTGTTTGCAGTGAAAGTCTGGTAAAAACTGAATATGAACACGATTAGTCTGAATGTCTTATGTAAAAACGTATGTAAAATTACTAAGAAATACAAGTATAACTTTCTTATAACCAATATATCTGTAATCTTGAGCATACATATATAGCGAAGGTGATTAATGTACCAATTCATGAATTACTCAAATCTTCAGCAAAGAGGAAGAAAGTGAGCTTCAAGATAATGAACTGATCATACATAGGATTCTGCTTACCAGTTGATTCCTTCTGTGATACAGGATGCTCAGCAAGTTTGGCTAAATGGAAGATAGCCACCAAGGCGAGAGCGGACACCAGAGCGATCACAGCCGTCCTCACAGTCTGGCGAGTCCTCGGTGCAAGGGAACTGTCAAAGAAAACGATCTCAAGTTAAGCCAGAGAAAACCACAATATATAGGGGTAACTAGCTCTTTTTGGTTACAAAGAAATTTATATATTTATTACTATACGCCCTGATTACCAGTTATTAGATTAAACTGATGGTACCGTTCTGAATCCTGAAAATATAATCAACTCTTATATACATAAAGAAACACATGAAACGTTTTAAATATCTGTTTGCGACGCCAATAACGGGCAAAGGACGTGATCAAACAGCTGATTCTGGCTGGAGAAGCAGACGACACGAGTCAGAGCTGCGTTGTGAAGAGAGTGGGCCTGGGTGACTCTGAGGAGAAGGATTTACACCGCCTTTTTACCCGGTAAGTACGATATTACTCGCGTTTTCTCGTCATCCACGAAAAAGCTCTATCATGCCCGCAGCCGGAAATGCAGAAATACGACCGGAGGAAGTAATCCCGGGCGAGAAATAGGCGAGTGAAATTCCCTTGGTGCAGCGAGGTACTCGATTTTTAA